>NW_028115464.1:0-57662 GCF_964273445.1 Streptopelia decaocto | reverse complement strand
CATTGAAACTTTTCAAATCCCTCTCAAAATTGTTGAAATTCTGTTGAAGCTTTTAAAATTCTCTCTAGAATTTTCAAAATCCATGTCCACATGTTTACAATTTCACGTCAAAAAATGGCTAAAATTCCAGTTGAAATTTTTTCAAAGTCCTTTAAAAATTTTCCCATTTTTGTCCCAATTCTTCCCATTCCCCTTGAAACTTTTCAAATCCCTCTCAAAATTGTTGAAATTCTCTTGAAGCTTTTAAAATTCTCTCTAGAATTTTCAAAATCCATGTCCACATGTTTACAATTTCACGTAAAAAAATGCTAAAATTCCAGTTGAAATTTTTTCAAAGTCCCTTAAAAATTTTCCCATTTTTGTCCCAATTCTTCCCATTCCCATTGAAACTTTTCAAATCCCTCTCAAAATTGTTGAAATTCTCTTGAAGCTTTTAAAATTCTCTCTAGAATTTTCAAAATCCATGTCCACATGTTTACAATTTCACGTCAAAAAATGGCTAAAATTCCAGTTGAAATTTTTTCAAAGTCCCTTAAAAATTTTCCAATTTTTGTCCCAATTCTTCCCATTCCCATTGAAACTTTTCAAATCCCTCTCAAAATTGTTGAAATTCTGTTGAAGCTTTTAAAATTCTCTCTAGAATTTTCAAAATCCATGTCCACATGTTTACAATTTCACGTCAAAAAATGGCTAAAATTCCAGTTGAAATTTTTTCAAAGTCCCTTAAAAATTTTCCAATTTTTGTCCCAGTTCTTCCCATTCCCATTGAAACTTTTCAAATCCCTCTCAAAATTGTTGAAATTCTCTTGAAGCTTTTAAAATTCTCTCTAGAATTTTCAAAATCCATGTCCACATGTTTACAATTTCACGTCAAAAAATGGCTAAAATTCCAGTTGAAAATTTTTCAAAGTCCCTTAAAAATTTTCCAATTTTTGTCCCAATTCTTCCCATTCCCATTGAAACTTTTCAAATCCCTCTCAAAATTGTTGAAATTCTGTTGAAGCTTTTAAAATTCTCTCTAGAATTTTCAAAATCCATGTCCACATGTTTACAATTTCACATAAAAAAATGGCTAAAATTCCAGTTGAAATTTTTTCAAAGTCCCTTCAAAATTTTCCCATTTTTGTCCCAATTCTTCCCATTCCCATTGAAACTTTTCAAATCCCTCTCAAAATTGTTGAAATTCTGTTGAAGCTTTTAAAATTCTCTCTAGAATTTTCAAAATCCATGTCCACATGTTTACAATTTCACATAAAAAAATGGCTAAAATTCCAGTTGAAATTTTTTCAAAGTCCCTTCAAAATTTTCCAATTTTTGTCCCAATTCTTCCCATTCCCATTGAAACTTTTCAAATCCCTCTCAAAATTGTTCAAATTCTGTTGAAGCTTTTAAAATTCTCTCTAGAATTTTCAAAATCCATGTCCACATGTTTACAATTTCACGTAAAAAAATGCTAAAATTCCAGTTGAAATTTTTTCAAAGTCCCTTAAAAATTTTCCAATTTTTGTCCCAATTCTTCCCATTCCCATTGAAACTTTTCAAATCCCTCTCAAAATTGTTGAAATTCTCTTGAAGCTTTTAAAATTCTCTCTAGAATTTTCAAAATCCATGTCCACATGTTTACAATTTCACGTCAAAAAATGGCTAAAATTCCAGTTGAAATTTTTTCAAAGTCCCTTAAAAATTTTCCCATTTTTGTCCCAATTCTTCCCATTCCCATTGAAACTTTTCAAATCCCTCTCAAAATTGTTGAAATTCTCTTGAAGCTTTTAAAATTCTCTCTAGAATTTTCAAAATCCATGTCCACATGTTTACAATTTCACGTCAAAAAATGGCTAAAATTCCAGTTGAAATTTTTTCAAAGTCCTTTAAAAATTTTCCCATTTTTGTCCCAATTCTTCCCATTCCCCTTGAAACTTTTCAAATCCCTCTCAAAATTGTTGAAATTCTCTTGAAGCTTTTAAAATTCTCTCTAGAATTTTCAAAATCCATGTCCACATGTTTACAATTTCACGTAAAAAAATGCTAAAATTCCAGTTGAAATTTTTTCAAAGTCCCTTAAAAATTTTCCCATTTTTGTCCCAATTCTTCCCATTCCCATTGAAACTTTTCAAATCCCTCTCAAAATTGTTGAAATTCTCTTGAAGCTTTTAAAATTCTCTCTAGAATTTTCAAAATCCATGTCCACATGTTTACAATTTCACGTCAAAAAATGGCTAAAATTCCAGTTGAAATTTTTTCAAAGTCCCTTAAAAATTTTCCAATTTTTGTCCCAATTCTTCCCATTCCCATTGAAACTTTTCAAATCCCTCTCAAAATTGTTGAAATTCTGTTGAAGCTTTTAAAATTCTCTCTAGAATTTTCAAAATCCATGTCCACATGTTTACAATTTCACGTCAAAAAATGGCTAAAATTCCAGTTGAAATTTTTTCAAAGTCCCTTAAAAATTTTCCAATTTTTGTCCCAGTTCTTCCCATTCCCATTGAAACTTTTCAAATCCCTCTCAAAATTGTTGAAATTCTCTTGAAGCTTTTAAAATTCTCTCTAGAATTTTCAAAATCCATGTCCACATGTTTACAATTTCACGTCAAAAAATGGCTAAAATTCCAGTTGAAAATTTTTCAAAGTCCCTTAAAAATTTTCCAATTTTTGTCCCAATTCTTCCCATTCCCATTGAAACTTTTCAAATCCCTCTCAAAATTGTTGAAATTCTCTTGAAGCTTTTAAAATTCTCTCTAGAATTTTCAAAATCCATGTCCACATGTTTACAATTTCACATAAAAAAATGGCTAAAATTCCAGTTGAAATTTTTTCAAAGTCCCTTAAAAATTTTCCAATTTTTGTCCCAATTCTTCCCATTCCCATTGAAACTTTTCAAATCCCTCTCAAAATTGTTGAAATTCTCTTGAAGCTTTTAAAATTCTCTCTAGAATTTTCAAAATCCATGTCCACATGTTTACAATTTCACATAAAAAAATGCTAAAATTCCAGTTGAAATTTTTTCAAAGTCCCTTAAAAATTTTCCAATTTTTGTCCCAATTCTTCCCATTCCCATTGAAACTTTTCAAATCCCTCTCAAAATTGTTGAAATTCTCTTGAAGCTTTTAAAATTCTCTCTAGAATTTTCAAAATCCATGTCCACATGTTTACAATTTCACGTCAAAAAATGGCTAAAATTCCAGTTGAAATTTTTTCAAAGTCCCTTAACAATTTTCCCATTTTTGTCCCAATTCTTCCCATTCCCATTGAAACTTTTCAAATCCCTCTCAAAATTGTTGAAATTCTGTTGAAGCTTTTAAAATTCTCTCTAGAATTTTCAAAATCCATGTCCACATGTTTACAATTTCACGTAAAAAAAATGCTAAAATTCCAGTTGAAATGTTTTCAAAGTCCCTTAAAAATTTTCCAATTTTTGTCCCAATTCTTCCCATTCCCATTGAAACTTTTCAAATCCCTCTCAAAATTGTTGAAATTCTCTTGAAGCTTTTAAAATTCTCTCTAGAATTTTCTAAATCCATGGCCACATGTTTACAATTTCACGTCAAAAAATGGCTAAAATTCCAGTTGAAATTTTTTCAAAGTCCCTTAAAAATTTTCCAATTTTTGTCCCAATTCTTCCCATTCCCATTGAAACTTTTCAAATCCCTCTCAAAATTGTTGAAATTCTCTTGAAGCTTTTAAAATTCTCTCTAGAATTTTCAAAATCCATGTCCACATGTTTACAATTTCACGTCAAAAAATTGCTAAAATTCCAGTTGAAATTTTTTCAAAGTCCCTTAAAAATTTTCCAATTTTTGTCCCAATTCTTCCCATTCCCATTGAAACTTTTCAAATCCCTCTCAAAATTGTAGAAATTCTCTTGAAGCTTTTAAAATTCTCTCTAGAATTTTCAAAATCCATGTCCACATGTTTACAATTTCACGTCAAAAAATGGCTAAAATTCCAGTTGAAATTTTTTCAAAGTCCCTTAACAATTTTCCCATTTTTGTCCCAATTCTTCCCATTCCCATTGAAACTTTTCAAATCCCTCTCAAAATTGTTGAAATTCTGTTGAAGCTTTTAAAATTCTCTCTAGAATTTTCAAAATCCATGTCCACATGTTTACAATTTCACGTAAAAAAAATGCTAAAATTCCAGTTGAAATGTTTTCAAAGTCCCTTAAAAATTTTCCAATTTTTGTCCCAATTCTTCCCATTCCCATTGAAACTTTTCAAATCCCTCTCAAAATTGTTGAAATTCTCTTGAAGCTTTTAAAATTCTCTCTAGAATTTTCTAAATCCATGGCCACATGTTTACAATTTCACGTCAAAAAATTGCTAAAATTCCAGTTGAAATTTTTTCAAAGTCCCTTAAAAATTTTCCAATTTTTGTCCCAATTCTTCCCATTCCCATTGAAACTTTTCAAATCCCTCTCAAAATTGTTGAAATTCTCTTGAAGCTTTTAAAATTCTCTCTAGAATTTTCAAAATCCATGGCCACATGTTTACAATTTCACGTCAAAAAATGGCTAAAATTCCAGTTGAAATTTTTTCAAAGTCCCTTAAAAATTTTACAATTTTTGTCCCAATTCTTCCCATTCCCATTGAAACTTTTTCAAATCCCTCTCAAAATTGTAGAAATTCTCTTGAAGCTTTTAAAATTCTCTCTAGAATTTTCAAAATCCATGTCCACATGTTTACAATTTCACGTCAAAAAATTGCTAAAATTCCAGTTGAAATTTTTTCAAAGTCCCTGAAAAATTTTCCAATTTTTGTCCCAATTCTTCCCATTCCCATTGAAACTTTTCAAATCCCTCTCAAAATTGTTGAAATTCTCTTGAAGCTTTTAAAATTCTCTCTAGAATTTTCAAAATCCATGGCCACATGTTTACAATTTCACGTAAAAATGGCTAAAATTCCAGTTGAAATTTTTTCAAAGTCCCTTAAAAATTTTCCAATTTTTGTCCCAATTCTTCCCATTCCCATTGAAACTTTTCAAATCCCTCTCAAAATTGTTGAAATTCTCTTGAAGCTTTTAAAATTCTCTCTAGAATTTTCAAAATCCATGGCCACATGTTTACAATTTCACGTAAAAATGGCTAAAATTCCAGTTGAAATTTTTTCAAAGTCCCTTAAAAATTTTCCAATTTTTGTCCCAATTCTTCCCATTCCCATTGAAACTTTTCAAATCCCTCTCAAAATTGTTGAAATTCTCTTGAAGCTTTTAAAATTCTCTCTAGAATTTTCAAAATCCATGTCCACATGTTTACAATTTCACATAAAAAAATGCTAAAATTCCAGTTGAAATTTTTTCAAAGTCCCTGAAAAATTTTCCAATTTTTGTCCCAATTCTTCCCATTCCCATTGAAACTTTTCAAATCCCTCTCAAAATTGTTGAAATTCTCTTGAAGCTTTTAAAATTCTCTCTAGAATTTTCAAAATCCATGTCCACATGTTTACAATTTCACATAAAAAAATGGCTAAAATTCCAGTTGAAATTTTTTCAAAGTCCCTTAAAAATTTTCCCATTTTTGTCCCAATTCTTCCCATTCCCATTGAAACTTTTCAAATCCCTCTCAAAATTGTTGAAATTCTCTTGAAGCTTTTAAAATTCTCTCTAGAATTTTCAAAATCCATGTCCACATGTTTACAATTTCACGTCAAAAAATGGCTAAAATTCCAGTTGAAATTTTTTCAAAGTCCCTTAACAATTTTCCCATTTTTGTCCCAATTCTTCCCATTCCCATTGAAACTTTTCAAATCCCTCTCAAAATTGTTGAAATTCTGTTGAAGCTTTTAAAATTCTCTCTAGAATTTTCAAAATCCATGTCCACATGTTTACAATTTCACGTCAAAAAATTGCTAAAATTCCAGTTGAAATGTTTTCAAAGTCCCTTCAAAATTTTCCAATTTTTGTCCCAATTCTTCCCATTCCCATTGAAACTTTTCAAATCCCTCTCAAAATTGTTGAAATTCTCTTGAAGCTTTTAAAATTCTCTCTAGAATTTTCAAAATCCATGGCCACATGTTTACAATTTCACGTCAAAAAATGGCTAAAATTCCAGTTGAAATTTTTTCAAAGTCCCTTAAAAATTTTCCAATTTTTGTCCCAATTCTTCCCATTCCCATTGAAACTTTTCAAATCCCTCTCAAAATTGTTGAAATTCTCTTGAAGCTTTTAAAATTCTCTCTAGAATTTTCAAAATCCATGTCCACATGTTTACAATTTCACGTCAAAAAATTGCTAAAATTCCAGTTGAAATTTTTTCAAAGTCCCTTAAAAATTTTCCAATTTTTGTCCCAATTCTTCCCATTCCCATTGAAACTTTTCAAATCCCTCTCAAAATTGTAGAAATTCTCTTGAAGCTTTTAAAATTCTCTCTAGAATTTTCAAAATCCATGTCCACATGTTTACAATTTCACGTCAAAAAATGGCTAAAATTCCAGTTGAAATTTTTTCAAAGTCCCTTAACAATTTTCCCATTTTTGTCCCAATTCTTCCCATTCCCATTGAAACTTTTCAAATCCCTCTCAAAATTGTTGAAATTCTGTTGAAGCTTTTAAAATTCTCTCTAGAATTTTCAAAATCCATGTCCACATGTTTACAATTTCACGTCAAAAAATGGCTAAAATTCCAGTTGAAATGTTTTCAAAGTCCCTTAAAAATTTTCCAATTTTTGTCCCAATTCTTCCCATTCCCATTGAAACTTTTCAAATCCCTCTCAAAATTGTTGAAATTCTCTTGAAGCTTTTAAAATTCTCTCTAGAATTTTCTAAATCCATGGCCACATGTTTACAATTTCACGTCAAAAAATTGCTAAAATTCCAGTTGAAATTTTTTCAAAGTCCCTTAAAAATTTTCCAATTTTTGTCCCAATTCTTCCCATTCCCATTGAAACTTTTCAAATCCCTCTCAAAATTGTTGAAATTCTCTTGAAGCTTTTAAAATTCTCTCTAGAATTTTCAAAATCCATGGCCACATGTTTACAATTTCACGTCAAAAAATGGCTAAAATTCCAGTTGAAATTTTTTCAAAGTCCCTTAAAAATTTTACAATTTTTGTCCCAATTCTTCCCATTCCCATTGAAACTTTTCAAATCCCTCTCAAAATTGTAGAAATTCTCTTGAAGCTTTTAAAATTCTCTCTAGAATTTTCAAAATCCATGTCCACATGTTTACAATTTCACGTCAAAAAATTGCTAAAATTCCAGTTGAAATTTTTTCAAAGTCCCTGAAAAATTTTCCAATTTTTGTCCCAATTCTTCCCATTCCCATTGAAACTTTTCAAATCCCTCTCAAAATTGTTGAAATTCTCTTTAAGCTTTTAAAATTCTCTCTAGAATTTTCAAAATCCATGGCCACATGTTTACAATTTCACGTCAAAAAATGGCTAAAATTCCAGTTGAAATTTTTTCAAAGTCCCTTAACAATTTTCCAATTTTTGTCCCAATTCTTCCCATTCCCATTGAAACTTTTCAAATCCCTCTCAAAATTGTTGAAATTCTCTTGAAGCTTTTAAAATTCTCTCTAGAATTTTCAAAATCCATGTCCACATGTTTACAATTTCACGTCAAAAAATGGCTAAAATTCCAGTTGAAATTTTTTCAAAGTCCCTGAAAAATTTTCCAATTTTTGTCCCAATTCTTCCCATTCCCATTGAAACTTTTCAAATCCCTCTCAAAATTGTTGAAATTCTCTTGAAGCTTTTAAAATTCTCTCTAGAATTTTCAAAATCCATGGCCACATGTTTACAATTTCACGTCAAAAAATGGCTAAAATTCCAGTTGAAATTTTTTCAAAGTCCCTTAAAAATTTTCCAATTTTTGTCCCAATTCTTCCCATTCCCATTGAAACTTTTCAAATCCCTCTCAAAATTGTTGAAATTCTGTTGAAGCTTTTAAAATTCTCTCTAGAATTTTCAAAATCCATATCCACATGTTTACAATTTCATGTAAAAAAATGGCTAAAATTCCAGTTGAAATTTTTTCAAAGTCCCTTAAAAATTTTCCAATTTTTGTCCCAATTCTTCCCATTCCCATTGAAACTTTTCAAATCCCTCTCAAAATTGTGGAAATTCTCTTGAAGCTTTTAAAATTCTCTCTAGAATTTTCAAAATCCATGTCCACATGTTTACAATTTCACGTCAAAAAAATGCTAAAATTCCAGTTGAAATTTTTTCAAAGTCCCTTAAAAATTTTCCAATTTTTGTCCCAATTCTTCCCATTCCCATTGAAACTTTTCAAATCCCTCTCAAAATTGTTGAAATTCTCTTTAAGCTTTTAAAATTCTCTCTAGAATTTTCCATATCCATGTCCACATGTTTACAATTTCACGTCAAAAAATGGCTAAAATTCCAGTTGAAATTTTTTCAAAGTCCCTGAAAAATTTTCCAATTTTTGTCCCAATTCTTCCCATTCCCATTGAAACTTTTCAAATCCCTCTCAAAATTGTTGAAATTCTCTTGAAGCTTTTAAAATTCTCTCTAGAATTTTCAAAATCCATGTCCACATGTTTACAATTTCATGTAAAAAAATGGCTAAAATTCCAGTTGAAATGTTTTCAAAGTCCCTGAAAAATTTTCCAATTTTTGTCCCAATTCTTCCCATTCCCATTGAAACTTTTCAAATCCCTCTCAAAATTGTTGAAATTCTCTTGAAGCTTTTAAAATTCTCTCTAGAATTTTCAAAATCCATGTCCACATGTTTACAATTTCACGTCAAAAAATGGCTAAAATTCCAGTTGAAATTTTTTCAAAGTCCCTTAACAATTTTCCAATTTTTGTCCCAATTCTTCCCATTCCCATTGAAACTTTTCAAATCCCTCTCAAAATTGTTGAAATTCTGTTGAAGCTTTTAAAATTCTCTCTAGAATTTTCAAAATCCATGGCCACATGTTTACAATTTCACGTCAAAAAATGGCTAAAATTCCAGTTGAAATTTTTTCAAAGTCCCTTAAAAATTTTCCAATTTTTGTCCCAATTCTTCCCATTCCCATTGAAACTTTTCAAATCCCTCTCAAAATTGTTGAAATTCTGTTGAAGCTTTTAAAATTCTCTCTAGAATTTTCAAAATCCATATCCACATGTTTACAATTTCATGTAAAAAAATGGCTAAAATTCCAGTTGAAATTTTTTCAAAGTCCCTTAAAAATTTTCCAATTTTTGTCCCAATTCTTCCCATTCCCATTGAAACTTTTCAAATCCCTCTCAAAATTGTGGAAATTCTCTTGAAGCTTTTAAAATTCTCTCTAGAATTTTCAAAATCCATGTCCACATGTTTACAATTTCACGTCAAAAAATTGCTAAAATTCCAGTTGAAATTTTTTCAAAGTCCCTTAAAAATTTTCCAATTTTTGTCCCAATTCTTCCCATTCCCATTGAAACTTTTCAAATCCCTCTCAAAATTGTTGAAATTCTCTTGAAGCTTTTAAAATTCTCTCTAGAATTTTCAAAATCCATGGCCACATGTTTACAATTTCACGTCAAAAAATGGCTAAAATTCCAGTTGAAATTTTTTCAAAGTCCCTTAACAATTTTCCAATTTTTGTCCCAATTCTTCCCATTCCCATTGAAACTTTTCAAATCCCTCTCAAAATTGTTGAAATTCTCTTGAAGCTTTTAAAATTCTCTCTAGAATTTTCAAAATCCATGGCCACATGTTTACAATTTCACGTCAAAAAATGGCTAAAATTCCAGTTGAAATTTTTTCAAAGTCCCTGAAAAATTTTCCAATTTTTGTCCCAATTCTTCCCATTCCCATTGAAACTTTTCAAATCCCTCTCAAAATTGTTGAAATTCTCTTGAAGCTTTTAAAATTCTCTCTAGAATTTTCAAAATCCATGGCCACATGTTTACAATTTCACGTCAAAAATGGCTAAAATTCCAGTTGAAATTTTTTCAAAGTCCCTTAAAAATTTTCCAATTTTTGTCCCAATTCTTCCCATTCCCATTGAAACTTTTCAAATCCCTCTCAAAATTGTTGAAATTCTGTTGAAGCTTTTAAAATTCTCTCTAGAATTTTCAAAATCCATATCCACATGTTTACAATTTCATGTAAAAAAATGGCTAAAATTCCAGTTGAAATTTTTTCAAAGTCCCTTAAAAATTTTCCAATTTTTGTCCCAATTCTTCCCATTCCCATTGAAACTTTTCAAATCCCTCTCAAAATTGTGGAAATTCTCTTGAAGCTTTTAAAATTCTCTCTAGAATTTTCAAAATCCATGTCCACATGTTTACAATTTCACGTCAAAAAATTGCTAAAATTCCAGTTGAAATTTTTTCAAAGTCCCTTAAAAATTTTCCAATTTTTGTCCCAATCCCCATTCCCATTGAAACTTTTCAAATCCCTCTCAAAATTGTTGAAATTCTCTTGAAGCTTTTAAAATTCTCTCTAGAATTTTCCATATCCATGTCCACATGTTTACAATTTCACGTCAAAAAATGGCTAAAATTCCAGTTGAAATTTTTTCAAAGTCCCTGAAAAATTTTCCAATTTTTGTCCCAATTCTTCCCATTCCCATTGAAACTTTTCAAATCCCTCTCAAAATTGTTGAAATTCTCTTGAAGCTTTTAAAATTCTCTCTAGAATTTTCAAAATCCATGTCCACATGTTTACAATTTCATGTAAAAAAATGGCTAAAATTCCAGTTGAAATGTTTTCAAAGTCCCTGAAAAATTTTCCAATTTTTGTCCCAATTCTTCCCATTCCCATTGAAACTTTTCAAATCCCTCTCAAAATTGTTGAAATTCTCTTGAAGCTTTTAAAATTCTCTCTAGAATTTTCAAAATCCATGTCCACATGTTTACAATTTCACGTCAAAAAATGGCTAAAATTCCAGTTGAAATTTTTTCAAAGTCCCTTAACAATTTTCCCATTTTTGTCCCAATTCTTCCCATTCCCATTGAAACTTTTCAAATCCCTCTCAAAATTGTTGAAATTCTGTTGAAGCTTTTAAAATTCTCTCTAGAATTTTCAAAATCCATGGCCACATGTTTACAATTTCACGTCAAAAAATGGCTAAAATTCCAGTTGAAATTTTTTCAAAGTCCCTTAAAAATTTTCCAATTTTTGTCCCAATTCTTCCCATTCCCATTGAAACTTTTCAAATCCCTCTCAAAATTGTTGAAATTCTGTTGAAGCTTTTAAAATTCTCTCTAGAATTTTCAAAATCCATGTCCACATGTTTACAATTTCACGTAAAAAAAAATGGCTAAAATTCCAGTTGAAATTTTTTCAAAGTCCCTTAAAAATTTTCCAATTTTTGTCCCAATTCTTCCCATTCCCATTGAAACTTTTCAAATCCCTCTCAAAATTGTGGAAATTCTCTTGAAGCTTTTAAAATTCTCTCTAGAATTTTCAAAATCCATGTCCACATGTTTACAATTTCACGTCAAAAAATTGCTAAAATTCCAGTTGAAATTTTTTCAAAGTCCCTTAAAAATTTTCCAATTTTTGTCCCAATTCTTCCCATTCCCATTGAAACTTTTCAAATCCCTCTCAAAATTGTTGAAATTCTCTTGAAGCTTTTAAAATTCTCTCTAGAATTTTCCATATCCATGTCCACATGTTTACAATTTCACGTCAAAAAATGGCTAAAATTCCAGTTGAAATTTTTTCAAAGTCCCTGAAAAATTTTCCAATTTTTGTCCCAATTCTTCCCATTCCCATTGAAACTTTTCAAATCCCTCTCAAAATTGTTGAAATTCTCTTGAAGCTTTTAAAATTCTCTCTAGAATTTTCAAAATCCATGTCCACATGTTTACAATTTCATGTAAAAAAATGGCTAAAATTCCAGTTGAAATGTTTTCAAAGTCCCTGAAAAATTTTCCAATTTTTGTCCCAATTCTTCCCATTCCCATTGAAACTTTTCAAATCCCTCTCAAAATTGTTGAAATTCTCTTGAAGCTTTTAAAATTCTCTCTAGAATTTTCAAAATCCATGTCCACATGTTTACAATTTCACGTCAAAAAATGGCTAAAATTCCAGTTGAAATTTTTTCAAAGTCCCTTAACAATTTTCCCATTTTTGTCCCAATTCTTCCCATTCCCATTGAAACTTTTCAAATCCCTCTCAAAATTGTTGAAATTCTCTTGAAGCTTTTAAAATTCTCTCTAGAATTTTCAAAATCCATGTCCACATGTTTACAATTTCACGTAAAAAAATGCTAAAATTCCAGTTGAAATGTTTTCAAAGTCCCTTAAAAATTTTCCAATTTTTGTCCCAATTCTTCCCATTCCCATTGAAACTTTTCAAATCCCTCTCAAAATTGTTGAAATTCTCTTGAAGCTTTTAAAATTCTCTCTAGAATTTTCAAAATCCATGGCCACATGTTTACAATTTCACGTCAAAAAATGGCTAAAATTCCAGTTGAAATTTTTTCAAAGTCCCTTAACAATTTTCCCATTTTTGTCCCAATTCTTCCCATTCCCATTGAAACTTTTCAAATCCCTCTCAAAATTGTTGAAATTCTCTTGAAGCTTTTAAAATTCTCTCTAGAATTTTCAAAATCCATGTCCACATGTTTACAATTTCACGTCAAAAAATGGCTAAAATTCCAGTTGAAATTTTTTCAAAGTCCCTGAAAAATTTTCCAATTTTTGTCCCAATTCTTCCCATTCCCATTGAAACTTTTCAAATCCCTCTCAAAATTGTTGAAATTCTCTTGAAGCTTTTAAAATTCTCTCTAGAATTTTCAAAATCCATGGCCACATGTTTACAATTTCACGTCAAAAAATGGCTAAAATTCCAGTTGAAATTTTTTCAAAGTCCCTTAAAAATTTTCCAATTTTTGTCCCAATTCTTCCCATTCCCATTGAAACTTTTCAAATCCCTCTCAAAATTGTTGAAATTCTCTTGAAGCTTTTAAAATTCTCTCTAGAATTTTCAAAATCCATATCCACATGTTTACAATTTCATGTAAAAAAATGGCTAAAATTCCAGTTGAAATTTTTTCAAAGTCCCTTAAAAATTTTCCAATTTTTGTCCCAATTCTTCCCATTCCCATTGAAACTTTTCAAATCCCTCTCAAAATTGTTGAAATTCTCTTGAAGCTTTTAAAATTCTCTCTAGAATTTTCCATATCCATGTCCACATGTTTACAATTTCACGTCAAAAAATGGCTAAAATTCCAGTTGAAATTTTTTCAAAGTCCCTGAAAAATTTTCCAATTTTTGTCCCAATTCTTCCCATTCCCATTGAAACTTTTCAAATCCCTCTCAAAATTGTTGAAATTCTCTTGAAGCTTTTAAAATTCTCTCTAGAATTTTCAAAATCCATGTCCACATGTTTACAATTTCACGTCAAAAAATGGCTAAAATTCCAGTTGAAATTTTTTCAAAGTCCCTTAAAAATTTTCCCATTTTTGTCCCAATTCTTCCCATTCCCATTGAAACTTTTCAAATCCCTCTCAAAATTCTTGAAATTCTCTTGAAGCTTTTAAAATTCTCTCTAGAATTTTCAAAATCCATGGCCACATGTTTACAATTTCACGTAAAAAAAATGGCTAAAATTCCAGTTGAAATTTTTTCAAAGTCCCTTAAAAATGTTCCAATTTTTGTCCCAATTCTTCCCATTCCCATTGAAACTTTTCAAATCCCTCTCAAAATTGTTGAAATTCTCTTGAAGCTTTTAAAATTCTCTCTAGAATTTTCAAAATCCATGGCCACATGTTTACAATTTCATGTAAAAAAATGGCTAAAATTCCAGTTGAAAATTTTTCAAAGTCCCTGAAAAATTTTCCAATTTTTGTCCCAATTCTTCCCATTCCCATTGAAACTTTTCAAATCCCTCTCAAAATTGTTGAAATTCTCTTGAAGCTTTTAAAATTCTCTCTAGAATTTTCAAAATCCATGTCCACATGTTTACAATTTCACGTCAAAAAATGGCTAAAATTCCAGTTGAAATTTTTTCAAAGTCCCTTAAAAATTTTCCAATTTTTGTCCCAATTCTTCCCATTCCCATTGAAACTTTTCAAATCCCTCTCAAAATTGTTGAAATTCTCTTGAAGCTTTTAAAATTCTCTCTAGAATTTTCAAAATCCATGGCCACAGGTTTACAATTTCACATCAAAAAATTGCTAAAATTCCAGTTGAAATTTTTTCAAAGTCCCTGAAAAATTTTCCAATTTTTGTCCCAATTCTTCCCATTCCCATTGAAACTTTTCAAATCCCTCTCAAAATTGTTGAAATTCTCTTGAAGCTTTTAAAATTCTCTCTAGAATTTTCAAAATCCATGGCCACATGTTTACAATTTCACGTCAAAAAATGGCTAAAATTCCAGTTGAAATTTTTTCAAAGTCCCTGAAAAATTTTCCAATTTTTGTCCCAATTCTTCCCATTCCCATTGAAACTTTTCAAATCCCTCTCAAAATTGTTGAAATTCTCTTGAAGCTTTTAAAATTCTCTCTAGAATTTTCAAAATCCATGTCCACATGTTTACAATTTCACGTCAAAAAATGGCTAAAATTCCAGTTGAAATTTTTTCAAAGTCCCTTAACAATTTTCCCATTTTTGTCCCAATTCTTCCCATTCCCATTGAAACTTTTCAAATCCCTCTCAAAATTGTTGAAATTCTCTTGAAGCTTTTAAAATTCTCTCTAGAATTTTCAAAATCCATGTCCACATGTTTACAATTTCACGTAAAAAAAATGCTAAAATTCCAGTTGAAATGTTTTCAAAGTCCCTTAAAAATTTTCCAATTTTTGTCCCAATTCTTCCCATTCCCATTGAAACTTTTCAAATCCCTCTCAAAATTGTTGAAATTCTCTTGAAGCTTTTAAAATTCTCTCTAGAATTTTCAAAATCCATGGCCACATGTTTACAATTTCACGTCAAAAAATGGCTAAAATTCCAGTTGAAATTTTTTCAAAGTCCCTTAACAATTTTCCCATTTTTGTCCCAATTCTTCCCATTCCCATTGAAACTTTTCAAATCCCTCTCAAAATTGTTGAAATTCTCTTGAAGCTTTTAAAATTCTCTCTAGAATTTTCAAAATCCATGTCCACATGTTTACAATTTCACGTCAAAAAATGGCTAAAATTCCAGTTGAAATTTTTTCAAAGTCCCTGAAAAATTTTCCAATTTTTGTCCCAATTCTTCCCATTCCCATTGAAACTTTTCAAATCCCTCTCAAAATTGTTGAAATTCTCTTGAAGCTTTTAAAATTCTCTCTAGAATTTTCAAAATCCATGGCCACATGTTTACAATTTCACGTCAAAAAATGGCTAAAATTCCAGTTGAAATTTTTTCAAAGTCCCTTAAAAATTTTCCAATTTTTGTCCCAATTCTTCCCATTCCCATTGAAACTTTTCAAATCCCTCTCAAAATTGTTGAAATTCTCTTGAAGCTTTTAAAATTCTCTCTAGAATTTTCAAAATCCATATCCACATGTTTACAATTTCATGTAAAAAAATGGCTAAAATTCCAGTTGAAATTTTTTCAAAGTCCCTTAAAAATTTTCCAATTTTTGTCCCAATTCTTCCCATTCCCATTGAAACTTTTCAAATCCCTCTCAAAATTGTTGAAATTCTCTTGAAGCTTTTAAAATTCTCTCTAGAATTTTCCATATCCATGTCCACATGTTTACAATTTCACGTCAAAAAATGGCTAAAATTCCAGTTGAAATTTTTTCAAAGTCCCTGAAAAATTTTCCAATTTTTGTCCCAATTCTTCCCATTCCCATTGAAACTTTTCAAATCCCTCTCAAAATTGTTGAAATTCTCTTGAAGCTTTTAAAATTCTCTCTAGAATTTTCAAAATCCATGTCCACATGTTTACAATTTCACGTCAAAAAATGGCTAAAATTCCAGTTGAAATTTTTTCAAAGTCCTTAAAAATTTTCCCATTTTTGTCCCAATTCTTCCCATTCCCATTGAAACTTTTCAAATCCCTCTCAAAATTCTTGAAATTCTCTTGAAGCTTTTAAAATTCTCTCTAGAATTTTCAAAATCCATGGCCACATGTTTACAATTTCACGTAAAAAAAATGGCTAAAATTCCAGTTGAAATTTTTTCAAAGTCCCTTAAAAATGTTCCAATTTTTGTCCCAATTCTTCCCATTCCCATTGAAACTTTTCAAATCCCTCTCAAAATTGTTGAAATTCTCTTGAAGCTTTTAAAATTCTCTCTAGAATTTTCAAAATCCATGGCCACATGTTTACAATTTCATGTAAAAAAATGGCTAAAATTCCAGTTGAAAATTTTTCAAAGTCCCTGAAAAATTTTCCAATTTTTGTCCCAATTCTTCCCATTCCCATTGAAACTTTTCAAATCCCTCTCAAAATTGTTGAAATTCTCTTGAAGCTTTTAAAATTCTCTCTAGAATTTTCAAAATCCATGTCCACATGTTTACAATTTCACGTCAAAAAATGGCTAAAATTCCAGTTGAAATTTTTTCAAAGTCCCTTAAAAATTTTCCAATTTTTGTCCCAATTCTTCCCATTCCCATTGAAACTTTTCAAATCCCTCTCAAAATTGTTGAAATTCTCTTGAAGCTTTTAAAATTCTCTCTAGAATTTTCAAAATCCATGGCCACAGGTTTACAATTTCACATCAAAAAATTGCTAAAATTCCAGTTGAAATTTTTTCAAAGTCCCTGAAAAATTTTCCAATTTTTGTCCCAATTCTTCCCATTCCCATTGAAACTTTTCAAATCCCTCTCAAAATTGTTGAAATTCTCTTGAAGCTTTTAAAATTCTCTCTAGAATTTTCAAAATCCATGGCCACATGTTTACAATTTCACGTCAAAAAATGGCTAAAATTCCAGTTGAAATTTTTTCAAAGTCCCTGAAAAATTTTCCAATTTTTGTCCCAATTCTTCCCATTCCCATTGAAACTTTTCAAATCCCTCTCAAAATTGTTGAAATTCTCTTGAAGCTTTTAAAATTCTCTCTAGAATTTTCTAAATCCATGGCCACATGTTTACAATTTCACGTCAAAAAATGCTAAAATTCCAGTTGAAATTTTTTCAAAGTCCCTTAAAAATTTTCCAATTTTTGTCCCAATTCTTCCCATTCCCATTGAAACTTTTCAAATCCCTCTCAAAATTGTTGAAATTCTCTTGAAGCTTTTAAAATTCTCTCTAGAATTTTCAAAATCCATGTCCACATGTTTACAATTTCACGTCAAAAAATTGCTAAAATTCCAGTTGAAATTTTTTCAAAGTCCCTTAAAAATTTTCCCATTTTTGTCCCAATTCTTCCCATTCCCATTGAAACTTTTCAAATCCCTCTCAAAATTGTTGAAATTCTCTTGAAGCTTTTAAAATTCTCTCTAGAATTTTCAAAATCCATGTCCACATGTTTACAATTTCACGTCAAAAAATGGCTAAAATTCCAGTTGAAATTTTTTCAAAGTCCCTTAAAAATTTTCCAATTTTTGTCCCAATTCTTCCCATTCCCATTGAAACTTTTCAAATCCCTCTCAAAATTGTTGAAATTCTCTTGAAGCTTTTAAAATTCTCTCTAGAATTTTCAAAATCCATGTCCACATGTTTACAATTTCACGTCAAAAAATGGATAAAATTCCAGTTGAAATTTTTTCAAAGTCCCTTAAAAATTTTCCCATTTTTGTCCCAATTCTTCCCATTCCCATTGAAACTTTTCAAATCCCTCTCAAAATTGTTGAAATTCTCTTGAAGCTTTTAAAATTCTCTCTAGAATTTTCAAAATCCATGTCCACATGTTTACAATTTCACGTCAAAAAATGGCTAAAATTCCAGTTGAAATTTTTTCAAAGTCCCTTAAAAATTTTCCCATTTTTGTCCCAATTCTTCCCATTCCCATTGAAACTTTTCAAATCCCTCTCAAAATTGTTGAAATTCTCTTGAAGCTTTTAAAATTCTCTCTAGAATTTTCAAAATCCATGTCCACATGTTTACAATTTCACATTAAAAAATTGCTAAAATTCCAGTTGAAATGTTTTCAAAGTCCCTTAAAAATTTTCCAATTTTTGTCCCAATTCTTCCCATTCCCATTGAAACTTTTCAAATCCCTCTCAAAATTGTTGAAATTCTGTTGAAGCTTTTAAAATTCTCTCTAGAATTTTCAAAATCCATGGCCACATGTTTACAATTTCACGTCAAAAAATGGCTAAAATTCCAGTTGAAATTTTTTCAAAGTCCCTTAAAAATTTTCCAATTTTTGTCCCAATTCTTCCCATTCCCATTGAAACTTTTCAAATCCCTCTCAAAATTGTAGAAATTCTCTTGAAGCTTTTAAAATTCTCTCTAGAATTTTCAAAATCCATGTCCACATGTTTACAATTTCACGTCAAAAAATGGCTAAAATTCCAGTTGAAATTTTTTCAAAGTCCCTTAAAAATATTCCAATTTTTGTCCCAATTCTTCCCATTCCCATTGAAACTTTTCAAATCCCTCTCAAAATTGTTGAAATTCTGTTGAAGCTTTTAAAATTCTCTCTAGAATTTTCAAAATCCATGTCCACATGTTTACAATTTCACGTCAAAAAATGGCTAAAATTCCAGTTGAAATTTTTTCAAAGTCCCTTAAAAATTTTCCAATTTTTGTCCCAATTCTTCCCATTCCCATTGAAACTTTTCAAATCCCTCTCAAAATTGTTGAAATTCTGTTGAAGCTTTTAAAATTCTCTCTAGAATTTTCAAAATCCATGTCCACATGTTTACAATTTCATGTAAAAAAATGGCTAAAATTCCAGTTGAAATTTTTTCAAAGTCCCTGAAAAATTTTCCAATTTTTGTCCCAATTCTTCCCATTCCCATTGAAACTTTTCAAATCCCTCTCAAAATTGTTGAAATTCTGTTGAAGCTTTTAAAATTCTCTCTAGAATTTTCAAAATCCATGGCCACATGTTTACAATTTCACGTCAAAAAATGGATAAAATTCCAGTTGAAATTTTTTCAAAGTCCCTGAAAAATTTTCCCATTTTTGTCCCAATTCTTCCCATTCCCATTGAAACTTTTCAAATCCCTCTCAAAATTGTTGAAATTCTCTTGAAGCTTTTAAAATTCTCTCTAGAATTTTCAAAATCCATGGCCACATGTTTACAATTTCACTTCAAAAAATGGCTAAAATTCCAGTTGAAATTTTTTCAAAGTCCCTTAAAAATTTTCCAATTTTTGTCCCAATTCTTCCCATTCCCATTGAAACTTTTCAAATCCCTCTCAAAATTGTTGAAATTCTCTTGAAGCTTTTAAAATTCTCTCTAGAATTTTCAAAATCCATGTCCACATGTTTACAATTTCACGTCAAAAAATGGCTAAAATTCCAGTTGAAATTTTTTCAAAGTCCCTTAAAAATATTCCAATTTTTGTCCCAATTCTTCCCATTCCCATTGAAACTTTTCAAATCCCTCTCAAAATTGTTGAAATTCTGTTGAAGCTTTTAAAATTCTCTCTAGAATTTTCAAAATCCATGTCCACATGTTTACAATTTCACGTCAAAAAATGGCTAAAATTCCAGTTGCAATTTTTTCAAAGTCCCTGAAAAATTTTCCAATTTTTGTCCCAATTCTTCCCATTCCCATTGAAACTTTTCAAATCCCTCTCAAAATTGTTGAAATTCTCTTGAAGCTTTTAAAATTCTCTCTAGAATTTTCAAAATCCATGTCCACATGTTTACAATTTCATGTAAAAAAATGGCTAAAATTCCAGTTGAAATTTTTTCAACGTCCCTGAAAAATTTTCCAATTTTTGTCCCAATTCTTCCCATTCCCATTGAAACTTTTCAAATCCCTCTCAAAATTGTTGAAATTCTGTTGAAGCTTTTAAAATTCTCTCTAGAATTTTCAAAATCCATGTCCACATGTTTACAATTTCACGTCAAAAAATTGCTAAAATTCCAGTTGAAATTTTTTCAAAGTCCCTGAAAAATTTTCCAATTTTTGTCCCAATTCTTCCCATTCCCATTGAAACTTTTCTAATCCCTCTCAAAATTGTTGAAATTCTGTTGAAGCTTTTAAAATTCTCTCTAGAATTTTCAAAATCCATGTCCACATGTTTACAATTTCACGTCAAAAAATTGCTAAAATTCCAGTTGAAATTTTTTCAAAGTCCCTGAAAAATTTTCCAATTTTTGTCCCAATTCTTCCCATTCCCATTGAAACTTTTCAAATCCCTCTCAAAAGTGTTGAAATTCTCTTGAAGCTTTAAAAATTCTCTCTAGAATTTTCAAAATCCATGGCCACATGTTTACAATTTCACATTAAAAAATTGCTAAAATTCCAGTTGAAATTTTTTCAAAGTCCCTGAAAAATTTTCCAATTTTTGTCCCAATTCTTCCCATTCCCATTGAAACTTTTCAAATCCCTCTCAAAATTGTTGAAATTCTCTTGAAGCTTTTAAAATTCTCTCTAGAATTTTCAAAATCCATGGCCACATGTTTACAATTTCACGTAAAAATGGCTAAAATTCCAGTTGAAATTTTTTCAATGTCCCTTAAAAATTTTCCAATTTTTGTCCCAATTCTTCCCATTCCCGTTGAAACCTTTTCAAATCCCTCTCAAAATTGTTGAAATTCTGTTAAAGCTTTAAAAATTCTCTCTAGAATTTTCAAAATCCATGTCCACATGTTTACAATTTCACATTAAAAAATTGCTAAAATTCCAGTTGAAATTTTTTCAAAGTCCCTTAAAAATTTTCCAATTTTTGTCCCAATTCTTCCCATTCCCATTGAAACTTTTCAAATCCCTCTCAAAATTGTTGAAATTCTCTTGAAGCTTTTAAAATTCTCTCTAGAATTTTCAAAATCCATGTCCACATGTTTACAATTTCACGTCAAAAAAATGCTAAAATTCCAGTTGAAATTTTTTCAAAGTCCCTGAAAAATTTTCCAATTTTTGTCCCAATTCTTCCCATTCCCATTGAAACTTTTCAAATCCCTCTCCAAATTGTTGAAATTCTGTTGAAGCTTTTAAAATTCTCTCTAAAATTTTCCATATCCATGTCCACATGTTTACAATTTCACGTCAAAAAATGGCTAAAATTCCAGTTGAAATTTTTTCGAAGTCCCTTAAAAATTTTCCAATTTTTGTCCCAATTCTTCCCATTCCCATTGAAACTTTTCAAATCCCTCTCAAAATTGTTGAAATTCTCTTGAAGCTTTTAAAATTCTCTCTAGAATTTTCAAAATCCATGGCCACATGTTTACAATTTCACGTCAAAAAATGGCTAAAATTCCAGTTGAAATTTTTTCAAAGTCCCTGAAAAATTTTCCAATTTTTGTCCCAATTCTTCCCATTCCCATTGAAACTTTTCAAATCCCTCTCAAAATTGTTGAAATTCTGTTGAAGCTTTTAAAATTCTCTCTAGAATTTTCAAAATCCATGTCCACATGTTTATAATTTCACGTCAAAAAATGGCTAAAATTCCAGTTGAAATTTTTTCAAAGTCCCTTAAAAATTTTCCAATTTTTGTCCCAATTCTTCCCATTCCCATTGAAACTTTTCAAATCCCTCTCAAAATTGTTGAAATTCTCTTGAAGCTTTTAAAATTCTCTCTAGAATTTTCAAAATCCATGGCCACATGTTTACAATTTCACATAAAAAAATGCTAAAATTCCAGTTGAAATTTTTTCAAAGTCCCTAAAAAATTTTCCAATTTTTGTCCCAATTCTTACCATTCCCATTGAAACTTTTCAAATCCCTCTCAAAATTGTTGAAATTCTCTTGAAGCTTTTAAAATTCTCTCTAGAATTTTCAAAATCCATGTCCACATGTTTACAATTTCACGTCAAAAAATGGCTAAAATTCCAGTTGGAATTTTTTCAAAGTCCCTTAAAAATTTTCCAATTTTTGTCCCAATTCTTCCCATTCCCATTGAAACTTTTCAAATCCCTCTCCAAATTGTTGACATTCTCTTGAAGCTTTTAAAATTCTCTCTAGAATTTTCAAAATCCATGTCCACATGTTTACAATTTCACGTCAAAAAATGGCTAAAATTCCAGTTGAAATTTTTTCAAAGTCCCTGAAAAATTTTCCAATTTTTGTCCCAATTCTTCCCATTCCCATTGAAACTTTTCAAATCCCTCTCAAAATTGTTGAAATTCTCTTGAAGCTTTTAAAATTCTCTCTAGAATTTTCAAAATCCATGTCCACATGTTTACAATTTCACGTCAAAAAATGGATAAAATTCCAGTTGAAATTTTTTCAAAGTCCCTTAAAAATTTTCCCATTTTTGTCCCAATTCTTCCCATTCCCATTGAAACTTTTCAAATCCCTCTCAAAATTGTTGAAATTCTCTTGAAGCTTTTAAAATTCTCTCTAGAATTTTCAAAATCCATGTCCACATGTTTACAATTTCACGTCAAAAAATGGCTAAAATTCCAGTTGAAATTTTTTCAAAGTCCCTTAAAAATTTTCCCATTTTTGTCCCAATTCTTCCCATTCCCATTGAAACTTTTCAAATCCCTCTCAAAATTGTTGAAATTCTCTTGAAGCTTTTAAAATTCTCTCTAGAATTTTCAAAATCCATGTCCACATGTTTACAATTTCACATTAAAAAATTGCTAAAATTCCAGTTGAAATTTTTTCAAAGTCCCTTAAAAATTTTCCAATTTTTGTCCCAATTCTTCCCATTCCCATTGAAACTTTTCAAATCCCTCTCAAAATTGTTGAAATTCTGTTGAAGCTTTTAAAATTCTCTCTAGAATTTTCAAAATCCATGGCCACATGTTTACAATTTCACTTCAAAAAATTGCTAAAATTCCAGTTGAAATTTTTTCAAAGTCCCTTAAAAATTTTCCAATTTTTGTCCCAATTCTTCCCATTCCCATTGAAACTTTTCAAATCCCTCTCAAAATTGTTGAAATTCTCTTGAAGCTTTTAAAATTCTCTCTAGAATTTTCAAAATCCATGTCCACATGTTTACAATTTCACGTCAAAAAATGGCTAAAATTCCAGTTGAAATTTTTTCAAAGTCCCTTCAAAATATTCCAATTTTTGTCCCAATTCTTCCCATTCCCATTGAAACTTTTCAAATCCCTCTCAAAATTGTTGAAATTCTCTTGAAGCTTTTAAAATTCTCTCTAGAATTTTCAAAATCCATGTCCACATGTTTACAATTTCACGTCAAAAAATGGCTAAAATTCCAGTTGAAATTTTTTCAAAGTCCCTTAAAAATTTTCCAATTTTTGTCCCAATTCTTCCCATTCCCATTGAAACTTTTCAAATCCCTCTCAAAATTGTTGAAATTCTGTTGAAGCTTTTAAAATTCTCTCTAGAATTTTCAAAATCCATGTCCACATGTTTACAATTTCATGTAAAAAAATGGCTAAAATTCCAGTTGAAATTTTTTCAAAGTCCCTGAAAAATTTTCCAATTTTTGTCCCAATTCTTCCCATTCCCATTGAAACTTTTCAAATCCCTCTCAAAATTGTTGAAATTCTGTTGAAGCTTTAAAAATTCTCTCTAGAATTTTCAAAATCCATGTCCACATGTTTACAATTTCACGTCAAAAAATTGCTAAAATTCCAGTTGAAATTTTTTCAAAGTCCCTGAAAAATTTTCCAATTTTTGTCCCAATTCTTCCCATTCCCATTGAAACTTTTCTAATCCCTCTCAAAATTGTTGAAATTCTGTTGAAGCTTTTAAAATTCTCTCTAGAATTTTCAAAATCCATGTCCACATGTTTACAATTTCACGTCAAAAAATTGCTAAAATTCCAGTTGAAATGTTTTCAAAGTCCCTGAAAAATTTTCCAATTTTTGTCCCAATTCTTCCCATTCCCATTGAAACTTTTCAAATCCCTCTCAAAAGTGTTGAAATTCTCTTGAAGCTTTTAAAATTCTCTCTAGAATTTTCAAAATCCATGTCCACATGTTTACAATTTCACGTCAAAAAATGGCTAAAATTCCAGTTGAAATTTTTTCAAAGTCCCTTAACAATTTTCTCATTTTTGTCCCAATTCTTCCCATTCCCATTGAAACTTTTCAAATCCCTCTCAAAATTGTTGAAATTCTGTTGAAGCTTTTAAAATTCTCTCTAGAATTTTCAAATCCATGTCCACATGTTTACAATTTCACGTAAAAAAAATGCTAAAATTCCAGTTGAAATGTTTTCAAAGTCCCTTAAAAATTTTCCAATTTTTGTCCCAATTCTTCCCATTCCCATTGAAACTTTTCAAATCCCTCTCAAAATTGTTGAAATTCTCTTGAAGCTTTTAAAATTCTCTCTAGAATTTTCCATATCCATGTCCACATGTTTACAATTTCACGTCAAAAAATGGCTAAAATTCCAGTTGAAATTTTTTCAAAGTCCCTGAAAAATTTTCCAATTTTTGTCCCAATTCTTCCCATTCCCATTGAAACTTTTCAAATCCCTCTCAAAATTGTTGAAATTCTCTTGAAGCTTTTAAAATTCTCTCTAGAATTTTCAAAATCCATGTCCACATGTTTACAATTTCATGTAAAAAAATGGCTAAAATTCCAGTTGAAATGTTTTCAAAGTCCCTGAAAAATTTTCCAATTTTTGTCCCAATTCTTCCCATTCCCATTGAAACTTTTCAAATCCCTCTCAAAATTGTTGAAATTCTCTTGAAGCTTTTAAAATTCTCTCTAGAATTTTCAAAATCCATGTCCACATGTTTACAATTTCACGTCAAAAAATGGCTAAAATTCCAGTTGAAATTTTTTCAAAGTCCCTTAACAATTTTCCCATTTTTGTCCCAATTCTTCCCATTCCCATTGAAACTTTTCAAATCCCTCTCAAAATTGTTGAAATTCTCTTGAAGCTTTTAAAATTCTCTCTAGAATTTTCAAAATCCATGTCCACATGTTTACAATTTCACGTAAAAAAAATGCTAAAATTCCAGTTGAAATGTTTTCAAAGTCCCTTAAAATTTTCCAATTTTTGTCCCAATTCTTCCCATTCCCATTGAAACTTTTCAAATCCCTCTCCAAATTGTTGAAATTCTCTTGAAGCTTTTAAAATTCTCTCTAGAATTTTCTAAATCCATGGCCACATGTTTACAATTTCACGTCAAAAAATTGCTAAAATTCCAGTTGAAATTTTTTCAAAGTCCCTTAAAAATTTTCCAATTTTTGTCCCAATTCTTCCCATTCCCATTGAAACTTTTCAAATCCCTCTCAAAATTGTTGAAATTCTCTTGAAGCTTTTAAAATTCTCTCTAGAATTTTCAAAATCCATGTCCACATGTTTACAATTTCACGTCAAAAAATGGCTAAAATTCCAGTTGAAATTTTTTCAAAGTCCCTTAAAAATTTTACAATTTTTGTCCCAATTCTTCCCATTCCCATTGAAACTTTTCAAATCCCTCTCAAAATTGTAGAAATTCTCTTGAAGCTTTTAAAATTCTCTCTAGAATTTTCAAAATCCATGTCCACATGTTTACAATTTCACGTCAAAAAATTGCTAAAATTCCAGTTGAAATTTTTTCAAAGTCCCTGAAAAATTTTCCAATTTTTGTCCCAATTCTTCCCATTCCCATTGAAACTTTTCAAATCCCTCTCAAAATTGTTGAAATTCTCTTGAAGCTTTTAAAATTCTCTCTAGAATTTTCAAAATCCATGGCCACATGTTTACAATTTCACGTCAAAAAATGGCTAAAATTCCAGTTGAAATTTTTTCAAAGTCCCTTAACAATTTTCCAATTTTTGTCCCAATTCTTCCCATTCCCATTGAAACTTTTCAAATCCCTCTCAAAATTGTTGAAATTCTCTTGAAGCTTTTAAAATTCTCTCTAGAATTTTCAAAATCCATGTCCACATGTTTACAATTTCACGTCAAAAAATGGCTAAAATTCCAGTTGAAATTTTTTCAAAGTCCCTTAAAAATTTTCCAATTTTTGTCCCAATTCTTCCCATTCCCATTGAAACTTTTCAAATCCCTCTCAAAATTGTTGAAATTCTCTTGAAGCTTTTAAAATTCTCTCTAGAATTTTCAAAATCCATGGCCACATGTTTACAATTTCACGTCAAAAAATGGCTAAAATTCCAGTTGAAATTTTTTCAAAGTCCCTGAAAAATTTTCCAATTTTTGTCCCAATTCTTCCCATTCCCATTGAAACTTTTCAAATCCCTCTCAAAATTGTTGAAATTCTCTTGAAGCTTTTAAAATTCTCTCTAGAATTTTCAAAATCCATGTCCACATGTTTACAATTTCACGTCAAAAAATGGCTAAAATTCCAGTTGAAATTTTTTCAAAGTCCCTGAAAAATTTTCCAATTTTTGTCCCAATTCTTCCCATTCCCATTGAAACTTTTCAAATCCCTCTCAAAATTGTTGAAATTCTCTTGAAGCTTTTAAAATTCTCTCTAGAATTTTCAAAATCCATGTCCACATGTTTACAATTTCACGTCAAAAAATGGCTAAAATTCCAGTTGAAATTTTTTCAAAGTCCCTTAAAAATTTTCCAATTTTTGTCCCAATTCTTCCCATTCCCATTGAAACTTTTCAAATCCCTCTCAAAATTGTTGAAATTCTCTTGAAGCTTTTAAAATTCTCTCTAGAATTTTCAAAATCCATGGCCACATGTTTACAATTTCACGTAAAAAAAATGGCTAAAATTCCAGTTGAAATTTTTTCAAAGTCCCTTAAAAATGTTCCAATTTTTGTCCCAATTCTTCCCATTCCCATTGAAACTTTTCAAATCCCTCTCAAAATTGTTGAAATTCTCTTGAAGCTTTTAAAATTCTCTCTAGAATTTTCCAAATCCATGGCCACATGTTTACAATTTCATGTAAAAAAATGGCTAAAATTCCAGTTGAAAATTTTTCAAAGTCCCTTAAAAATTTTCCAATTTTTGTCCCAATTCTTCCCATTCCCATTGAAACTTTTCAAATCCCTCTCAAAATTGTTGAAATTCTCTTGAAGCTTTTAAAATTCTCTCTAGAATTTTCAAAATCCATGTCCACATGTTTACAATTTCACGTCAAAAAATGGCTAAAATTCCAGTTGAAATTTTTTCAAAGTCCCTTAAAAATTTTCCAATTTTTGTCCCAATTCTTCCCATTCCCATTGAAACTTTTCAAATCCCTCTCAAAATTGTTGAAATTCTCTTGAAGCTTTTAAAATTCTCTCTAGAATTTTCAAAATCCATGGCCACAGGTTTACAATTTCACATAAAAAAATTGCTAAAATTCCAGTTGAAATTTTTTCGAAGTCCCTTAAAAATATTCCAATTTTTGTCCCAATTCTTCCCATTCCCATTGAAACTTTTCAAATCCCTCTCAAAATTGTTGAAATTCTCTTGAAGCTTTTAAAATTCTCTCTAGAATTTTCAAAATCCATGGCCACATGTTTACAATTTCACGTCAAAAAATGGCTAAAATTCCAGTTGAAATTTTTTCAAAGTCCCTGAAAAATTTTCCAATTTTTGTCCCAATTCTTCCCATTCCCATTGAAACTTTTCAAATCCCTCTCAAAATTGTTGAAATTCTCTTGAAGCTTTTAAAATTCTCTCTAGAATTTTCAAAATCCATGGCCACATGTTTACAATTTCACGTCAAAAAATTGCTAAAATTCCAGTTGGAATTTTTTCAAAGTCCCCTGAAAAATTTTCCAATTTTTGTCCCAATTCTTCCCATTCCCATTGAAACTTTTCAAATCCCTCTCAAAATTGTTGAAATTCTCTTGAAGCTTTTAAAATTCTCTCTAGAATTTTCAAAATCCATGGCCACATGTTTACAATTTCACGTCAAAAAATTGCTAAAATTCCAGTTGAAATTTTTTCAAAGTCCCTTAAAAATTTTCCAATTTTTGTCCCAATTCTTCCCATTCCCATTGAAACTTTTCAAATCCCTCTCAAAATTGTTGAAATTCTCTTGAAGCTTTTAAAATTCTCTCTAGAATTTTCAAAATCCATGGCCACATGTTTACAATTTCCACGTCAAAAAATGGCTAAAATTCCAGTTGCAATTTTTTCAAAGTCCCTGAAAAATTTTCCAATTTTTGTCCCAATTCTTCCCATTCCCATTGAAACTTTTCAAATCCCTCTCAAAATTGTTGAAATTCTCTTGAAGCTTTTAAAATTCTCTCTAGAATTTTCAAAATCCATGTCCACATGTTTACAATTTCACGTCAAAAAATGGCTAAAATTCCAGTTGAAATTTTTTCAAAGTCCCTTAAAAATTTTCCAATTTTTGTCCCAATTCTTCCCATTCCCATTGAAACTTTTCAAATCCCTCTCAAAATTGTTGAAATTCTCTTGAAGCTTTTAAAATTCTCTCTAGAATTTTCAAAATCCATGTCCACATGTTTACAATTTCACGTCAAAAAATGGCTAAAATTCCAGTTGAAATTTTTTCGAAGTCCCTTAAAAATATTCCAATTTTTGTCCCAATTCTTCCCATTCCCATTGAAACTTTTCAAATCCCTCTCAAAATTGTTGAAATTCTCTTGAAGCTTTTAAAATTCTCTCTAGAATTTTCAAAATCCACTTCAACATGTTTACAATTTCACGTCAAAAAATGCTAAAATTCCAGTTGAAATTTTTTCAAAGTCCCTTAAAAATTTTCCAATTTTTGTCCCAATTCTTCCCATTCCCATTGAAACTTTTCAAATCCCTCTCAAAATTGTTGAAATTCTCTTGAAGCTTTTAAAATTCTCTCTAGAATTTTCAAAATCCATGTCCACATGTTTACAATTTCACGTCAAAAAATGGATAAAATTCCAGTTGAAATTTTTTCAAAGTCCCTTAAAAATTTTCCCATTTTTGTCCCAATTCTTCCCATTCCCATTGAAACTTTTCAAATCCCTCTCAAAATTGTTGAAATTCTCTTGAAGCTTTTAAAATTCTCTCTAGAATTTTCAAAATCCATGTCCACATGTTTACAATTTCACGTCAAAAAATGGCTAAAATTCCAGTTGAAATTTTTTCAAAGTCCCTTAAAAATTTTCCAATTTTTGTCCCAATTCTTCCCATTCCCATTGAAACTTTTCAAATCCCTCTCAAAATTGTTGAAATTCTCTTGAAGCTTTTAAAATTCTCTCTAGAATTTTCAAAATCCATGTCCACATGTTTACAATTTCACGTCAAAAAATGGATAAAATTCCAGTTGAAATTTTTTCAAAGTCCCTTAAAAATTTTCCCATTTTTGTCCCAATTCTTCCCATTCCCATTGAAACTTTTCAAATCCCTCTCAAAATTGTTGAAATTCTCTTGAAGCTTTTAAAATTCTCTCTAGAATTTTCAAAATCCATGGCCACATGTTTACAATTTCACGTCAAAAAATTGCTAAAATTCCAGTTGAAATTTTTTCAAAGTCCCTTAAAAATTTTCCCATTTTTGTCCCAATTCTTCCCATTCCCATTGAAACTTTTCAAATCCCTCTCAAAATTGTTGAAATTCTCTTGAAGCTTTTAAAATTCTCTCTAGAATTTTCAAAATCCATGGCCACATGTTTACAATTTCACTTCAAAAAATGGCTAAAATTCCAGTTGAAATTTTTTCAAAGTCCCTTAAAAATTTTCCCATTTTTGTCCCAATTCTTCCCATTCCCATTGAAACTTTTCAAATCCCTCTCAAAATTGTTGAAATTCTGTTGAAGCTTTTAAAATTCTCTCTAGAATTTTCAAAATCCATGGCCACATGTTTACAATTTCACGTCAAAAAATGGCTAAAATTCCAGTTGAAATTTTTTCAAAGTCCCTTAAAAATTTTCCAATTTTTGTCCCAATTCTTCCCATTCCCATTGAAACTTTTCAAATCCCTCTCAAAATTGTTGAAATTCTCTTGAAGCTTTTAAAATTCTCTCTAGAATTTTCAAAATCCATGTCCACATGTTTACAATTTCACGTCAAAAAATGGCTAAAATTCCAGTTGAAATTTTTTCAAAGTCCCTTAAAAATATTCCAATTTTTGTCCCAATTCTTCCCATTCCCATTGAAACTTTTCAAATCCCTCTCAAAATTGTTGAAATTCTGTTGAAGCTTTTAAAATTCTCTCTAGAATTTTCAAAATCCATGTCCACATGTTTACAATTTCACGTCAAAAAATGGCTAAAATTCCAGTTGAAATTTTTTCAAAGTCCCTTAAAAATTTTCCAATTTTTGTCCCAATTCTTCCCATTCCCATTGAAACTTTTCAAATCCCTCTCAAAATTGTTGAAATTCTGTTGAAGCTTTTAAAATTCTCTCTAGAATTTTCAAAATCCATGTCCACATGTTTACAATTTCATGTAAAAAAATGGCTAAAATTCCAGTTGAAATTTTTTCAAAGTCCCTGAAAAATTTTCCAATTTTTGTCCCAATTCTTCCCATTCCCATTGAAACTTTTCAAATCCCTCTCAAAATTGTTGAAATTCTGTTGAAGCTTTTAAAATTCTCTCTAGAATTTTCAAAATCCATGTCCACATGTTTACAATTTCACGTCAAAAAATTGCTAAAATTCCAGTTGAAATTTTTTCAAAGTCCCTGAAAAATTTTCCAATTTTTGTCCCAATTCTTCCCATTCCCATTGAAACTTTTCAAATCCCTCTCCAAATTGTTGAAATTCTGTTGAAGCTTTTAAAATTCTCTCTAGAATTTTTCAAAATCCATGTCCACATGTTTACAATTTCATGTCAAAAAATGGCTAAAATTCCAGTTGAAATTTTTTCAAAGTCCCTTAAAAATTTTCCAATTTTTGTCCCAATTCTTCCCATTCCCATTGAAACTTTTCAAATCCCTCTCAAAAGTGTTGAAATTCTCTTGAAGCTTTTAAAATTCTCTCTAGAATTTTCAAAATCCATGGCCACATGTTTACAATTTCACATTAAAAAATTGCTAAAATTCCAGTTGAAATTTTTTCAAAGTCCCTGAAAAATTTTCCAATTTTTGTCCCAATTCTTCCCATTCCCATTGAAACTTTTTCAAATCCCTCTCAAAATTGTTGAAATTCTCTTGAAGCTTTTAAAATTCTCTCTAGAATTTTCAAAATCCATGGCCACATGTTTACAATTTCACGTCAAAAAATGGCTAAAATTCCAGTTGAAATTTTTTCAAAGTCCCTTAAAAATTTTCCCATTTTTGTCCCAATTCTTCCCATTCCCATTGAAACTTTTCAAATCCCTCTCAAAATTGTTGAAATTCTCTTGAAGCTTTTAAAATTCTCTCTAGAATTTTCAAAATCCATGTCCACATGTTTACAAATTTCACGTCAAAAAATGGCTAAAATTCCAGTTGAAATGTTTTCAAAGTCCCTTAAAAATTTTCCAATTTTTGTCCCAATTCTTCCCATTCCCATTGAAACTTTTCAAATCCCTCTCAAAATTGTTGAAATTCTCTTGAAGCTTTTAAAATTCTCTCTAGAATTTTCAAAATCCATGTCCACATGTTTACAATTTCACGTCAAAAAATGGATAAAATTCCAGTTGAAATTTTTTCAAAGTCCCTTAAAAATTTTCCCATTTTTGTCCCAATTCTTCCCATTCCCATTGAAACTTTTCAAATCCCTCTCAAAATTGTTGAAATTCTCTTGAAGCTTTTAAAAATTCTCTCTAGAATTTTCAAAATCCATGTCCACATGTTTACAATTTCACGTCAAAAAATTGCTAAAATTCCAGTTGAAATTTTTTCAAAGTCCCTTAAAAATTTTCCCATTTTTGTCCCAATTCTTCCCATTCCCATTGAAACTTTTCAAATCCCTCTCAAAATTGTTGAAATTCTCTTGAAGCTTTTAAAATTCTCTCTAGAATTTTCAAAATCCATGTCCACATGTTTACAATTTCACATTAAAAAATTGCTAAAATTCCAGTTGAAATTTTTTCAAAGTCCCTTAAAAATTTCCAATTTTTGTCCCAATTCTTCCCATTCCCATTGAAACTTTTCAAATCCCTCTCAAAATTGTTGAAATTCTGTTGAAGCTTTTTAAAATTCTCTCTAGAATTTTCAAAATCCATGGCCACATGTTTACAATTTCACTTCAAAAAATGGCTAAAATTCCAGTTGAAATTTTTTCAAAGTCCCTTAAAAATTTTCCAATTTTTGTCCCAATTCTTCCCATTCCCATTGAAACTTTTCAAATCCCTCTCAAAATTGTTGAAATTCTCTTGAAGCTTTTAAAATTCTCTCTAGAATTTTCAAAATCCATGTCCACATGTTTACAATTTCACGTCAAAAAATGGCTAAAATTCCAGTAGAAATTTTTTCAAAGTCCCTTAAAAATTTTCCAATTTTTGTCCCAATTCTTCCCATTCCCATTGAAACTTTTCAAATCCCTCTCAAAATTGTTGAAATTCTCTTGAAGCTTTTAAAATTCTCTCTAGAATTTTCAAAATCCATGTCCACATGTTTACAATTTCACGTCAAAAAATGGCTAAAATTCCAGTTGAAATTTTTTCAAAGTCCCTTAAAAATTTTCCAATTTTTGTCCCAATTCTTCCCATTCCCATTGAAACTTTTCAAATCCCTCTCAAAATTGTTGAAATTCTGTTGAAGCTTTTAAAATTCTCTCTAGAATTTTCAAAATCCATGTCCACATGTTTACAATTTCATGTAAAAAAATGGCTAAAATTCCAGTTGAAATTTTTTCAACGTCCCTGAAAAATTTTCCAATTTTTGTCCCAATTCTTCCCATTCCCATTGAAACTTTTCAAATCCCTCTCAAAATTGTTGAAATTCTGTTGAAGCTTTTAAAATTCTCTCTAGAATTTTCAAAATCCATGTCCACATGTTTACAATTTCACGTCATAAAATTGCTAAAATTCCAGTTGAAATTTTTTCAAAGTCCCTGAAAAATTTTCCAATTTTTGTCCCAATTCTTCCCATTCCCATTGAAACTTTTCTAATCCCTCTCAAAATTGTTGAAATTCTGTTGAAGCTTTTAAAATTCTCTCTAGAATTTTCAAAATCCATGTCCACATGTTTACAATTTCACGTCAAAAATTGCTAAAATTCCAGTTGAAATTTTTTCAAAGTCCCTGAAAAATTTTCCAATTTTTGTCCCAATTCTTCCCATTCCCATTGAAACTTTTCAAATCCCTCTCAAAAGTGTTGAAATTCTCTTGAAGCTTTAAAAATTCTCTCTAGAATTTTCAAAATCCATGGCCACATGTTTACAATTTCACATTAAAAAATTGCTAAAATTCCAGTTGAAATTTTTCAAAGTCCCTGAAAAATTTTCCAATTTTTGTCCCAATTCTTCCCATTCCCATTGAAACTTTTCAAATCCCTCTCAAAATTGTTGAAATTCTCTTGAAGCTTTTAAAATTCTCTCCAGAATTTTCAAAATCCATGGCCACATGTTTACAATTTCACGTAAAAATGGCTAAAATTCCAGTTGAAATTTTTTCAAAGTCCCTTAAAAATTTTCCAATTTTTGTCCCAATTCTTCCCATTCCCATTGAAACCTTTTCAAATCCCTCTCAAAATTGTTGAAATTCTGTTAAAGCTTTAAAAATTCTCTCTAGAATTTTCAAAATCCATGTCCACATGTTTACAATTTCACATTAAAAAATTGCTAAAATTCCAGTTGAAATTTTTTCAAAGTCCCTTAAAAATTTTCCAATTTTTGTCCCAATTCTTCCCATTCCCATTGAAACTTTTCAAATCCCTCTCAAAATTGTTGAAATTCTCTTGAAGCTTTTAAAATTCTCTCTAGAATTTTCAAAATCCATGTCCACATGTTTACAATTTCACGTCAAAAAATGGCTAAAATTCCAGTTGAAATTTTTTCAAAGTCCCTGAAAAATTTTCCAATTTTTGTCCCAATTCTTCCCATTCCCATTGAAACTTTTCAAATCCCTCTCAAAATTGTTGAAATTCTCTTGAAGCTTTTAAAATTCTCTCTAGAATTTTCAAAATCCATGTCCACATGTTTATAATTTCACGTCAAAAAATGGCTAAAATTCCAGTTGAAATTTTTTCAAAGTCCCTTAAAAATTTTCCAATTTTTGTCCCAATTCTTCCCATTCCCATTGAAACTTTTCAAATCCCTCTCAAAATTGTTGAAATTCTCTTGAAGCTTTTAAAATTCTCTCTAGAATTTTCAAAATCCATGGCCACATGTTTACAATTTCACATAAAAAATGCTAAAATTCCAGTTGAAATTTTTTCAAAGTCCCTAAAAAATTTTCCAATTTTGTCCCAATTCTTACCATTCCCATTGAAACTTTTCAAATCCCTCTCAAAATTGTTGAAATTCTGTTGAAGCTTTTAAAATTCTCTCTAGATTTTCAAAATCCATGTCCACATGTTTACAATTTCACGTCAAAAAATGGCTAAAATTCCAGTTGGAATTTTTTCAAAGTCCCTTAAAAATTTTCCAATTTTTGTCCCAATTCTTCCCATTCCCATTGAAACTTTTCAAATCCCTCTCAAAATTGTTGAAATTCTCTTGAAGCTTTTAAAATTCTCTCTAGAATTTTCAAAATCCATGGCCACATGTTTACAATTTCACGTCAAAAAATGGATAAAATTCCAGTTGAAATTTTTTCAAAGTCCCTTAAAAATTTTCCCATTTTTGTCCCAATTCTTCCCATTCCCATTGAAACTTTTCAAATCCCTCTCAAAATTGTTGAAATTCTCTTGAAGCTTTTAAAATTCTCTCTAGAATTTTCAAAATCCATGTCCACATGTTTACAATTTCACGTCAAAAAATGGCTAAAATTCCAGTTGAAATTTTTTCAAAGTCCCTGAAAAATTTTCCAATTTTTGTCCCAATTCTTCCCATTCCCATTGAAACTTTTCAAATCCCTCTCAAAATTGTTGAAATTCTCTTGAAGCTTTTAAAATTCTCTCTAGAATTTTCAAAATCCATGTCCACATGTTTACAATTTCACGTCAAAAAATGGATAAAATTCCAGTTGAAATTTTTTCAAAGTCCCTTAAAAATTTTCCCATTTTGTCCCAATTCTTCCCATTCCCATTGAAACTTTTCAAATCCCTCTCAAAATTGTTGAAATTCTCTTGAAGCTTTTAAAATTCTCTCTAGAATTTTCAAAATCCATGTCCACATGTTTACAATTTCACGTCAAAAAATTGCTAAAATTCCAGTTGAAATTTTTTCAAAGTCCCTTAAAAATTTTCCCATTTTTGTCCCAATTCTTCCATTCCCATTGAAACTTTTCAAATCCCTCTCAAAATTGTTGAAATTCTCTTGAAGCTTTTAAAATTCTCTCTAGAATTTTCAAAATCCATGTCCACATGTTTACAATTTCACATTAAAAAATTGCTAAAATTCCAGTTGAAATTTTTTCAAAGTCCCTTAAAAATTTTCCAATTTTTGTCCCAATTCTTCCCATTCCCATTGAAACTTTTCAAATCCCTCTGAAAATTGTTGAAATTCTGTTGAAGCTTTTAAAATTCTCTCTAGAATTTTCAAAATCCATGGCCACATGTTTACAATTTCACTTCAAAAAATGGCTAAAATTCCAGTTGAAATTTTTTCAAAGTCCCTTAAAAATTTTCCAATTTTTGTCCCAATTCTTCCCATTCCCATTGAAACTTTTCAAATCCCTCTCAAAATTGTTGAAATTCTCTTGAAGCTTTTAAAATTCTCTCTAGAATTTTCAAAATCCATGTCCACATGTTTACAATTTCACGTCAAAAAATGGCTAAAATTCCAGTTGAAATTTTTTCAAAGTCCCTTAAAAATTTTCCAATTTTTGTCCCAATTCTTCCCATTCCCATTGAAACTTTTCAAATCCCTCTCAAAATTGTTGAAATTCTCTTGAAGCTTTTAAAATTCTCTCTAGAATTTTCAAAATCCATGTCCACATGTTTACAATTTCACGTCAAAAAATGGCTAAAATTCCAGTTGAAATTTTTTCAAAGTCCCTTAAAAATTTTCCAATTTTTGTCCCAATTCTTCCCATTCCCATTGAAACTTTTCAAATCCCTCTCAAAATTGTTGAAATTCTGTTGAAGCTTTTAAAATTCTCTCTAGAATTTTCAAAATCCATGTCCACATGTTTACAATTTCATGTAAAAAAATGGCTAAAATTCCAGTTGAAATTTTTTCAACGTCCCTGAAAAATTTTCCAATTTTTGTCCCAATTCTTCCCATTCCCATTGAAACTTTTCAAATCCCTCTCAAAATTGTTGAAATTCTGTTGAAGCTTTTAAAATTCTCTCTAGAATTTTCAAAATCCATGTCCACATGTTTACAATTTCACGTCATAAAATTGCTAAAATTCCAGTTGAAATTTTTTCAAAGTCCCTGAAAAATTTTCCAATTTTTGTCCCAATTCTTCCCATTCCCATTGAAACTTTTCTAATCCCTCTCAAAATTGTTGAAATTCTGTTGAAGCTTTTAAAATTCTCTCTAGAATTTTCAAAATCCATGTCCACATGTTTACAATTTCACGTCAAAAAATGGCTAAAATTCCAGTTGAAATTTTTTCAAAGTCCCTTAAAAATTTTCCAATTTTTGTCCCAATTCTTCCCATTCCCATTGAAACTTTTCAAATCCCTCTCAAAAGTGTTGAAATTCTCTTGAAGCTTTAAAAATTCTCTCTAGAATTTTCAAAATCCATGGCCACATGTTTACAATTTCACATTAAAAAATTGCTAAAATTCCAGTTGAAATTTTTTCAAAGTCCCTGAAAAATTTTCCAATTTTTGTCCCAATTCTTCCCATTCCCATTGAAACTTTTCAAATCCCTCTCAAAATTGTTGAAATTCTCTTGAAGCTTTTAAAATTCTCTCCAGAATTTTCAAAATCCATGGCCACATGTTTACAATTTCACGTAAAAATGGCTAAAATTCCAGTTGAAATTTTTTCAAAGTCCCTTAAAAATTTTCCAATTTTTGTCCCAATTCTTCCCATTCCCATTGAAACCTTTTCAAATCCCTCTCAAAATTGTTGAAATTCTGTTAAAGCTTTAAAAATTCTCTCTAGAATTTTCAAAATCCATGTCCACATGTTTACAATTTCACATTAAAAAATTGCTAAAATTCCAGTTGAAATTTTTTCAAAGTCCCTTAAAAATTTTCCAATTTTTGTCCCAATTCTTCCCATTCCCATTGAAACTTTTCAAATCCCTCTCAAAATTGTTGAAATTCTCTTGAAGCTTTTAAAATTCTCTCTAGAATTTTCAAAATCCATGTCCACATGTTTACAATTTCACGTCATAAAATTGCTAAAATTCCAGTTGAAATTTTTTCAAAGTCCCTGAAAAATTTTCCAATTTTTGTCCCAATTCTTCCCATTCCCATTGAAACTTTTCTAATCCCTCTCAAAATTGTTGAAATTCTGTTGAAGCTTTTAAAATTCTCTCTAGAATTTTCAAAATCCATGTCCACATGTTTACAATTTCACGTCAAAAAATTGCTAAAATTCCAGTTGAAATTTTTTCAAAGTCCCTGAAAAATTTTCCAATTTTTGTCCCAATTCTTCCCATTCCCATTGAAACTTTTCAAATCCCTCTCAAAATTGTTGAAATTCTCTTGAAGCTTTTAAAATTCTCTCCAGAATTTTCAAAATCCATGGCCACATGTTTACAATTTCACATTAAAAAATTGCTAAAATTCCAGTTGAAATTTTTTCAAAGTCCCTGAAAAATTTTCCAATTTTTGTCCCAATTCTTCCCATTCCCATTGAAACTTTTCAAATCCCTCTCAAAATTGTTGAAATTCTCTTGAAGCTTTTAAAATTCTCTCCAGAATTTTCAAAATCCATGGCCACATGTTTACAATTTCACGTAAAAATGGCTAAAATTCCAGTTGAAATTTTTTCAAAGTCCCTTAAAAATTTTCCAATTTTTGTCCCAATTCTTCCCATTCCCATTGAAACCTTTTCAAATCCCTCTCAAAATTGTTGAAATTCTGTTAAAGCTTTAAAAATTCTCTCTAGAATTTTCAAAATCCATGTCCACATGTTTACAATTTCACATTAAAAAATTGCTAAAATTCCAGTTGAAATTTTTTCAAAGTCCCTTAAAAATTTTCCAATTTTTGTCTCAATTCTTCCCATTCCCATTGAAACTTTTCAAATCCCTCTCAAAATTGTTGAAATTCTCTTGAAGCTTTTAAAATTCTCTCTAGAATTTTCAAAATCCATGTCCACATGTTTACAATTTCACGTCAAAAAATGGCTAAAATTCCAGTTGAAATTTTTTCAAAGTCCCTGAAAAATTTTCCAATTTTTGTCCCAATTCTTCCCATTCCCATTGAAACTTTTCAAATCCCTCTCAAAATTGTTGAAATTCTCTTGAAGCTTTTAAAATTCTCTCTAGAATTTTCAAAATCCATGTCCACATGTTTATAATTTCACGTCAAAAAATGGCTAAAATTCCAGTTGAAATTTTTTCAAAGTCCCTTAAAAATTTTCCAATTTTTGTCCCAATTCTTCCCATTCCCATTGAAACTTTTCAAATCCCTCTCAAAATTGTTGAAATTCTCTTGAAGCTTTTAAAATTCTCTCTAGAATTTTCAAAATCCATGGCCACATGTTTACAATTTCACTTCAAAAAATGGCTAAAATTCCAGTTGAAATTTTTTCAAAGTCCCTAAAAAATTTTCCAATTTTTGTCCCAATTCTTCCCATTCCCATTGAAACTTTTCAAATCCCTCTCAAAATTGTTGAAATTCTCTTGAAGCTTTTAAAATTCTCTCTAGAATTTTCAAAATCCATGTCCACATGTTTACAATTTCACGTCAAAAAATGGCTAAAATTCCAGTTGAAATTTTTTCAAAGTCCCTTAAAAATTTTCCAATTTTTGTCCCAATTCTTCCCATTCCCATTGAAACTTTTCAAATCCCTCTCAAAATTGTTGAAATTCTCTTGAAGCTTTTAAAATTCTCTCTAGAATTTTCAAAATCCATGTCCACATGTTTACAATTTCACGTCAAAAAATGGCTAAAATTCCAGTTGAAATTTTTTCAAAGTCCCTTAAAAATTTTCCAATTTTTGTCCCAATTCTTCCCATTCCCATTGAAACTTTTCAAATCCCTCTCAAAATTGTTGAAATTCTGTTGAAGCTTTTAAAATTCTCTCTAGAATTTTCAAAATCCATGTCCACATGTTTACAATTTCATGTAAAAAAATGGCTAAAATTCCAGTTGAAATTTTTTCAACGTCCCTGAAAAATTTTCCAATTTTTGTCCCAATTCTTCCCATTCCCATTGAAACTTTTCAAATCCCTCTCAAAATTGTTGAAATTCTGTTGAAGCTTTTAAAATTCTCTCTAGAATTTTCAAAATCCATGTCCACATGTTTACAATTTCACGTCATAAAATTGCTAAAATTCCAGTTGAAATTTTTTCAAAGTCCCTGAAAAATTTTCCAATTTTTGTCCCAATTCTTCCCATTCCCATTGAAACTTTTCTAATCCCTCTCAAAATTGTTGAAATTCTGTTGAAGCTTTTAAAATTCTCTCTAGAATTTTCAAAATCCATGTCCACATGTTTACAATTTCACGTCAAAAAATGGCTAAAATTCCAGTTGAAATTTTTTCAAAGTCCCTTAAAAATTTTCCAATTTTTGTCCCAATTCTTCCCATTCCCATTGAAACTTTTCAAATCCCTCTCAAAAGTGTTGAAATTCTCTTGAAGCTTTAAAAATTCTCTCTAGAATTTTCAAAATCCATGGCCACATGTTTACAATTTCACATTAAAAAATTGCTAAAATTCCAGTTGAAATTTTTTCAAAGTCCCTTAAAAATTTTCCAATTTTTGTCCCAATTCTTCCCATTCCCATTGAAACTTTTCAAATCCCTCTCAAAATTGTTGAAATTCTCTTGAAGCTTTTAAAATTCTCTCCAGAATTTTCAAAATCCATGGCCACATGTTTACAATTTCACGTAAAAATGGCTAAAATTCCAGTTGAAATTTTTTCAAAGTCCCTTAAAAATTTTCCAATTTTTGTCCCAATTCTTCCCATTCCCATTGAAACCTTTTCAAATCCCTCTCAAAATTGTTGAAATTCTGTTAAAGCTTTAAAAATTCTCTCTAGAATTTTCAAAATCCATGTCCACATGTTTACAATTTCACATTAAAAAATTGCTAAAATTCCAGTTGAAATTTTTTCAAAGTCCCTTAAAAATTTTCCAATTTTTGTCCCAATTCTTCCCATTCCCATTGAAACTTTTCAAATCCCTCTCAAAATTGTTGAAATTCTCTTGAAGCTTTTAAAATTCTCTCTAGAATTTTCAAAATCCATGTCCACATGTTTACAATTTCACGTCAAAAAATGGCTAAAATTCCAGTTGAAATTTTTTCAAAGTCCCTTCAAAATTTTCCAATTTTTGTCCCAATTCTTCCCATTCCCATTGAAACTTTTCAAATCCCTCTCAAAATTGTTGAAATTCTCTTGAAGCTTTTAAAATTCTCTCTAGAATTTTCAAAATCCATGTCCACATGTTTATAATTTCACGTCAAAAAATGGCTAAAATTCCAGTTGAAATTTTTTCAAAGTCCCTTAAAAATTTTCCAATTTTTGTCCCAATTCTTCCCATTCCCATTGAAACTTTTCAAATCCCTCTCAAAATTGTTGAAATTCTCTTGAAGCTTTTAAAATTCTCTCTAGAATTTTCAAAATCCATGGCCACATGTTTACAATTTCACATAAAAAAATGCTAAAATTCCAGTTGAAATTTTTTCAAAGTCCCTAAAAAATTTTCCAATTTTTGTCCCAATTCTTACCATTCCCATTGAAACTTTTCAAATCCCTCTCAAAATTGTTGAAATTCTGTTGAAGCTTTTAAAATTCTCTCTAGAATTTTCAAAATCCATGTCCACATGTTTACAATTTCACGTCAAAAAATGGCTAAAATTCCAGTTGGAATTTTTTCAAAGTCCCTTAAAAATTTTCCAATTTTTGTCCCAATTCTTCCCATTCCCATTGAAACTTTTCAAATCCCTCTCCAAATTGTTGACATTCTGTTGAAGCTTTTAAAATTCTCTCTAGAATTTTCAAAATCCATGTCCACATGTTTACAATTTCACGTCAAAAAATGGCTAAAATTCCAGTTGAAATTTTTTCAAAGTCCCTGAAAAATTTTCCAATTTTTGTCCCAATTCTTCCCATTCCCATTGAAACTTTTCAAATCCCTCTCAAAATTGTTGAAATTCTCTTGAAGCTTTTAAAATTCTCTCTAGAATTTTCAAAATCCATGTCCACATGTTTACAATTTCACGTCAAAAAATGGATAAAATTCCAGTTGAAATTTTTTCAAAGTCCCTTAAAAATTTTCCCATTTTTGTCCCAATTCTTCCCATTCCCATTGAAACTTTTCAAATCCCTCTCAAAATTGTTGAAATTCTCTTGAAGCTTTTAAAATTCTCTCTAGAATTTTCAAAATCCATGTCCACATGTTTACAATTTCACGTCAAAAAATTGCTAAAATTCCAGTTGAAATTTTTTCAAAGTCCCTTAAAAATTTTCCCATTTTTGTCCCAATTCTTCCCATTCCCATTGAAACTTTTCAAATCCCTCTCAAAATTGTTGAAATTCTCTTGAAGCTTTTAAAATTCTCTCTAGAATTTTCAAAATCCATGTCCACATGTTTACAATTTCACATTAAAAAATTGCTAAAATTCCAGTTGAAATTTTTTCAAAGTCCCTTAAAAATTTTCCAATTTTTGTCCCAATTCTTCCCATTCCCATTGAAACTTTTCAAATCCCTCTCAAAATTGTTGAAATTCTGTTGAAGCTTTTAAAATTCTCTCTAGAATTTTCAAAATCCATGGCCACATGTTTACAATTTCACTTCAAAAAATTGCTAAAATTCCAGTTGAAATTTTTTCAAAGTCCCTTAAAAATTTTCCAATTTTTGTCCCAATTCTTCCCATTCCCATTGAAACTTTTCAAATCCCTCTCAAAATTGTTGAAATTCTCTTGAAGCTTTTAAAATTCTCTCTAGAATTTTCAAAATCCATGTCCACATGTTTACAATTTCACGTCAAAAAATGGCTAAAATTCCAGTTGAAATTTTTTCAAAGTCCCTTAAAAATTTTCCAATTTTTGTCCCAATTCTTCCCATTCCCATTGAAACTTTTCAAATCCCTCTCAAAATTGTTGAAATTCTCTTGAAGCTTTTAAAATTCTCTCTAGAATTTTCAAAATCCATGTCCACATGTTTACAATTTCATGTAAAAAAATGGCTAAAATTCCAGTTGAAATTTTTTCAAAGTCCCTGAAAAATTTTCCAATTTTTGTCCCAATTCTTCCCATTCCCATTGAAACTTTTCAAATCCCTCTCAAAATTGTTGAAATTCTGTTGAAGCTTTTAAAATTCTCTCTAGAATTTTCAAAATCCATGGCCACATGTTTACAATTTCACGTCAAAAAATGGCTAAAATTCCAGTTGAAATTTTTTCAAAGTCCCTTAAAAATTTTACAATTTTTGTCCCAATTCTTCCCATTCCCATTGAAACTTTTCAAATCCCTCTCCAAATTGTTGAAATTCTCTTGAAGCTTTTAAAATTCTCTCTAGAATTTTCAAAATCCATGTCCACATGTTTACAATTTCACGTCAAAAAATTGCTAAAATTCCAGTTGAAATTTTTCAAAGTCCCTGAAAAATTTTCCAATTTTTGTCCCAATTCTTCCCATTCCCATTGAAACTTTTCAAATCCCTCTCAAAATTGTTGAAATTCTCTTGAAGCTTTTAAAATTCTCTCTAGAATTTTCAAAATCCATGTCCACATGTTTACAATTTCACGTCAAAAAATTGCTAAAATTCCAGTTGAAATTTTTTCAAAGTCCCTGAAAAATTTTCCAATTTTTGTCCCAATTCTTCCCATTCCCATTGAAACTTTTCAAATCCCTCTCAAAAGTGTTGAAATTCTCTTGAAGCTTTAAAAATTCTCTCTAGAATTTTCAAAATCCATGGCCACATGTTTACAATTTCACATTAAAAAATTGCTAAAATTCCAGTTGAAATTTTTTCAAAGTCCCTGAAAAATTTTCCAATTTTTGTCCCAATTCTTCCCATTCCCATTGAAACTTTTCAAATCCCTCTCCAAATTGTTGAAATTCTGTTGAAGCTTTTAAAATTCTCTCTAAAATTTTCCATATCCATGTCCACATGTTTACAATTTCACGTCAAAAAATGGCTAAAATTCCAGTTGAAATTTTTTCGAAGTCCCTTAAAAATTTTCCAATTTTTGTCCCAATTCTTCCCATTCCCATTGAAACTTTTCAAATCCCTCTCAAAATTGTTGAAATTCTCTTGAAGCTTTTAAAATTCTCTCTAGAATTTTCAAAATCCATGTCCACATGTTTACAATTTCACGTCAAAAAATGGCTAAAATTCCAGTTGAAATTTTTTCAAAGTCCCTGAAAAATTTTCCAATTTTTGTCCCAATTCTTCCCATTCCCATTGAAACTTTTCAAATCCCTCTCAAAATTGTTGAAATTCTCTTGAAGCTTTTAAAATTCTCTCTAGAATTTTCAAAATCCATGTCCACATGTTTACAATTTCACGTCAAAAAATGGCTAAAATTCCAGTTGAAATTTTTTCAAAGTCCCTTAAAAATTTTCCAATTTTTGTCCCAATTCTTCCCATTCCCATTGAAACTTTTCAAATCCCTCTCAAAATTGTTGAAATTCTCTTGAAGCTTTTAAAATTCTCTCTAGAATTTTCAAAATCCATGGCCACATGTTTACAATTTCACGTCAAAAAATGCTAAAATTCCAGTTGAAATTTTTTCAAAGTCCCTAAAAAATTTTCCAATTTTTGTCCCAATTCTTACCATTCCCATTGAAACTTTTCAAATCCCTCTCAAAATTGTTGAAATTCTCTTGAAGCTTTTAAAATTCTCTCTAGAATTTTCAAAATCCATGTCCACATGTTTACAATTTCACGTCAAAAAATGGATAAAATTCCAGTTGGAATTTTTTCAAAGTCCCTTAAAAATTTTCCAATGTTTGTCCCAATTCTTCCCATTCCCATTGAAACTTTTCAAATCCCTCTCAAAATTGTTGAAATTCTGTTGAAGCTTTTAAAATTCTCTCTAGAATTTTCAAAATCCATGTCCACATGTTTACAATTTCACGTCAAAAAATGGATAAAATTCCAGTTGAAATTTTTTCAAAGTCCCTTAAAAATTTTCCAATTTTTGTCCCAATTCTTCCCATTCCCATTGAAACTTTTCAAATCCCTCTCAAAATTGTTGAAATTCTCTTGAAGCTTTTAAAATTCTCTCTAGAATTTTCAAAATCCATGTCCACATGTTTACAATTTCACGTCAAAAAATTGCTAAAATTCCAGTTGAAATTTTTTCAAAGTCCCTTAAAAATTTTCCCATTTTTGTCCCAATTCTTCCCATTCCCATTGAAACTTTTCAAATCCCTCTCAAAATTGTTGAAATTCTGTTAAAGCTTTAAAAATTCTCTCTAGAATTTTCAAAATCCATGTCCACATGTTTACAATTTCAGGTAAAAAAATGGCTAAAATTCCAGTTGAAATTTTTTCAAAGTCCCTTAAAAATTTTCCAATTTTTGTCCCAATTCTTCCCATTCCCATTGAAACTTTTCAAATCCCTCTCAAAATTGTTGAAATTCTCTTGAAGCTTTTAAAATTCTCTCTAGAATTTTCAAAATCCATGGCCACATGTTTACAATTTCACATAAAAAAATGCTAAAATTCCAGTTGAAATTTTTTCAAAGTCCCTAAAAAATTTTCCCATTTTTGTCCCAATTCTTACCATTCCCATTGAAACTTTTCAAATCCCTCTCAAAATTGTTGAAATTCTCTTGAAGCTTTTAAAATTCTCTCTAGAATTTTCAAAATCCATGTCCACATGTTTACAATTTCACGTCAAAAAATGGCTAAAATTCCAGTTGGAATTTTTTCAAAGTCCCTTAAAAATTTTCCAATTTTTGTCCCAATTCTTCCCATTCCCATTGAAACTTTTCAAATCCCTCTCAAAATTGTTGAAATTCTCTTGAAGCTTTTAAAATTCTCTCTAGAATTTTCAAAATCCATGTCCACATGTTTACAAGTTCACGTCAAAAAAAGGCTAAAATTCCAGTTGAAATTTTTTCAAAGTCCCTTAAAAATTTTCCAATTTTTGTCCCAATTCTTCCCATTCCCATTGAAACTTTTCAAATCCCTCTCAAAATTGTTGAAATTCTCTTGAAGCTTTTAAAATTCTCTCTAGAATTTTCAAAATCCATGTCCACATGTTTACAATTTCACGTAAAAAAATGGCTAAAATTCCAGTTGAAATTTTTTCAAAGTCCCTTAAAAATTTTCCAATTTTTGTCCCAATTCTTCCCATTCCCATTGAAACTTTTCAAATCCCTCTCGAAATTGTTGAAATTCTCTTGAAGCTTTAAAAATTCTCTCTAGAATTTTCAAAATCCATGTCCACATGTTTACAATTTCACGTCAAAAAATGGCTAAAATTCCAGTTGAAATTTTTTCAAAGTCCCTTAAAAATTTTCCAATGTTTGTCCCAATTCTTCCCATTCCCATTGAAACTTTTCAAATCCCTCTCAAAATTGTTGAAATTCTCTTGAAGCTTTAAAAATTCTCTCTAGAATTTTCAAAATCCATGGCCACATGTTTACAATTTCACATTAAAAAATGGCTAAAATTCCAGTTGAAATTTTTTCAAAGTCCCTTAAAAATTTTCCAATTTTTGTCCCAATTCTTCCCATTCCCATTGAAACTTTTCAAATCCCTCTCAAAATTGTTGAAATTCTCTTGAAGCTTTTAAAATTCTCTCTAGAATTTTCAAAATCCACTTCAACATGTTTACAATTTCACGTCAAAAAATGGCTAAAATTCCAGTTGAAATTTTTTCAAAGTCCCTTAAAAATTTTCCAATTTTTGTCCCAATTCTTCCCATTCCCATTGAAACTTTTCAAATCCCTCTCAAAATTGTTGAAATTCTCTTGAAGCTTTTAAAATTCTCTCTAGAATTTTCAAAATCCATGTCCACATGTTTACAATTTCACGTCAAAAAATGGATAAAATTCCAGTTGAAATTTTTTCAAAGTCCCTTAAAAATTTTCCCATTTTTGTCCCAATTCTTCCCATTCCCATTGAAACTTTTCAAATCCCTCTCAAAATTGTTGAAATTCTCTTGAAGCTTTTAAAATTCTCTCTAGAATTTTCAAAATCCATGTCCACATGTTTACAATTTCACGTCAAAAAATGGCTAAAATTCCAGTTGAAATTTTTTCAAAGTCCCTTAAAAATTTTCCAATTTTTGTCCCAATTCTTCCCATTCCCATTGAAACTTTTCAAATCCCTCTCAAAATTGTTGAAATTCTCTTGAAGCTTTTAAAATTCTCTCTAGAATTTTCAAAATCCATGTCCACATGTTTACAATTTCACGTCAAAAAATTGCTAAAATTCCAGTTGAAATTTTTTCAAAGTCCCTGAAAAATTTTCCAATTTTTGTCCCAATTCTTCCCATTCTCATGGAAACTTTTCAAATCCCTCTCAAAATTGTTGAAATTCTCTTGAAGCTTTTAAAATTCTCTCTAGAATTTTCTAAATCCATGTCCACATGTTTACAATTTCACGTCAAAAAATGGCTAAAATTCGAGTTGAAATTTTTTCAAAGTCCCTTAAAAATTTTCCAATTTTTGTCCCAATTCTTCCCATTCCCATTGAAACTTTTCAAATCCCTCTCAAAATTGTTGAAATTCTCTTGAAGCTTTTAAAATTCTCTCTAGAATTTTCAAAATCCATGTCCACATGTTTACAATTTCACATCAAAAAAATGGCTAAAATTCCAGTTGAAATTTTTTCAAAGTCCCTGAAAAATTTTCCAATTTTTGTCCCAATTCTTCCCATTCCCATTGAAACTTTTCAAATCCCTCTCAAAATTGTTGAAATTCTGTTAAAGCTTTAAAAATTCTCTCTAGAATTTTCAAAATCCATGTCCACATGTTTACAATTTCAGGTAAAAAAATGGCTAAAATTCCAGTTGAAATTTTTTCAAAGTCCCTTAAAAATTTTCCCATTTTTGTCCCAATTCTTCCCATTCCCATTGAAACTTTTCAAATCCCTCTCAAAATTGTTGAAATTCTCCTGAAGCTTTTAAAATTCTCTCTAGAATTTTCAAAATCCATGTCCACATGTTTACAATTTCACGTAAAAAAAATGCTAAAATTCCAGTTGAAATTTTTTCAAAGTCCCTGAAAAATTTTCCAATTTTTGTCCCAATTCTTACCATTCCCATTGAAACTTTTCAAATCCCTCTCAAAATTGTTGAAATTCTCTTGAAGCTTTTAAAATTCTCTCTAGAATTTTCAAAATCCATGTCCACATGTTTACAATTTCACGTCAAAAAATGGCTAAAATTCCAGTTGAAATTTTTTCAAAGTCCCTTAAAAATTTTCCAATTTTTGTCCCAATTCTTCCCATTCCCATTGAAACTTTTCAAATCCCTCTCAAAATTGTTGAAATTCTCTTGAAGCTTTTAAAATTCTCTCTAGAATTTTCAAAATCCATGTCCACATGTTTACAATTTCACATTAAAAAATTGCTAAAATTCCAGTTGAAATTTTTTCAAAGTCCCTTAAAAATTTTCCCATTTTTGTCCCAATTCTTCCCATTCCCATTGAAACTTTTCAAATCCCTCTCAAAATTGTTGAAATTCTCCTGAAGCTTTTAAAATTCTCTCTAGAATTTTCAAAATCCATGTCCACATGTTTACAATTTCACGTCAAAAAAATGCTAAAATTCCAGTTGAAATTTTTTCAAAGTCCCTGAAAAATTTTCCAATTTTTGTCCCAATTCTTCCCATTCCCATTGAAACTTTTCAAATCCCTCTCAAAATTGTTGAAATTCTCCTGAAGCTTTTAAAATTCTCTCTAGAATTTTCCATATCCATGTCCACATGTTTACAATTTCACGTCAAAAAATGGCTAAAATTCCAGTTGAAATTTTTTCAAAGTCCCTGAAAAATTTTCCAATTTTTGTCCCAATTCTTCCCATTCCCATTGAAACTTTTCAAATCCCTCTCAAAATTGTTGAAATTCTCTTGAAGCTTTTAAAATTCTCTCTAGAATTTTCAAAATCCATGTCCACATGTTTACAATTTCACGTCAAAAAATTGCTAAAATTCCAGTTGAAATTTTTTCAAAGTCCCTTAAAAATTTTCCAATTTTTGTCCCAATTCTTCCCATTCCCATTGAAACTTTTCAAATCCCTCTCAAAATTGTTGAAATTCTCTTGAAGCTTTTAAAATTCTCTCTAGAATTTTCAAAATCCATGGCCACATGTTTACAATTTCACATAAAAAAATGCTAAAATTCCAGTTGAAATTTTTTCAAAGTCCCTAAAAAATTTTCCAATTTTTGTCCCAATTCTTACCATTCCCATTGAAACTTTTCAAATCCCTCTCAAAATTGTTGAAATTCTCTTGAAGCTTTTAAAATTCTCTCTAGAATTTTCAAAATCCATGTCCACATGTTTACAATTTCACGTCAAAAAATGGCTAAAATTCCAGTTGGAATTTTTTCAAAGTCCCTTAAAAATTTTCCATTTTTTGTCCCAATTCTTCCCATTCCCATTGAAACTTTTCAAATCCCTCTCAAAATTGTTGAAATTCTCTTGAAGCTTTTAAAATTCTCTCTAGAATTTTCAAAATCCATGTCCACATGTTTACAAGTTCACGTCAAAAAAAGGCTAAAATTCCAGTTGAAATTTTTTCAAAGTCCCTTAAAAATTTTCCAATTTTTGTCCCAATTCTTCCCATTCCCATTGAAACTTTTCAAATCCCTCTCAAAATTGTTGAAATTCTCTTGAAGCTTTTAAAATTCTCTCTAGAATTTTCAAAATCCATGTCCACATGTTTACAATTTCACGTCAAAAAATGGCTAAAATTCCAGTTGAAATTTTTTCAAAGTCCCTTAAAAATTTTCCCATTTTTGTCCCAATTCTTCCCATTCCCATTGAAACTTTTCAAATCCCTCTCAAAATTGTTGAAATTCTCTTGAAGCTTTTAAAATTCTCTCTAGAATTTTCAAAATCCATGTCCACATGTTTACAATTTCACGTCAAAAAATGTCTAAAATTCCAGTTGAAATTTTTTCAAAGTCCCTTAAAAATTTTCCAATTTTTGTCCCAATTCTTCCCATTCCCATTGAAACTTTTCTAATCCCTCTCAAAATTGTTGAAATTCTGTTCAAGCTTTTAAAATTCTCTCTAGAATTTTCAAAATCCATGGCCACATGTTTACAATTTCACGTCAAAAAATGGCTAAAATTCCAGTTGAAATTTTTTCAAAGTCCCTTAAAAATTTTCCAATGTTTGTCCCAATTCTTCCCATTCCCATTGAAACTTTTCAAATCCCTCTCAAAATTGTTGAAATTCTCTTGAAGCTTTTAAAATTCTCTCTAGAATTTTCAAAATCCATGGCCACATGTTTACAATTTCACATTAAAAAATTGCTAAAATTCCAGTTGAAATTTTTTCAAAGTCCCTTAAAAATTTTCCAATTTTTGTCCCAATTCTTCCCATTCCCATTGAAACTTTTCAAATCCCTCTCAAAATTGTTGAAATTCTCTTGAAGCTTTTAAAATTCTCTCTAGAATTTTCAAAATCCACTTCAACATGTTTACAATTTCACGTCAAAAAATGGCTAAAATTCCAGTTGAAATTTTTTCAAAGTCCCTTAAAAATTTTCCAATTTTTGTCCCAATTCTTCCCATTCCCATTGAAACTTTTCAAATCCCTCTCAAAATTGTTGAAATTCTCTTGAAGCTTTTAAAATTCTCTCTAGAATTTTCAAAATCCATGTCCACATGTTTACAATTTCACGTCAAAAAATGGCTAAAATTCCAGTTGAAATTTTTTCAAAGTCCCTGAAAAATTTTCCAATTTTTGTCCCAATTCTTCCCATTCCCATTGAAACTTTTCAAATCCCTCTCAAAATTGTTGAAATTCTCTTGAAGCTTTTAAAATTCTCTCTAGAATTTTCAAAATCCATGTCCACATGTTTACAATTTCACGTCAAAAAATTGCTAAAATTCATGTTGAAATTTTTTCAAAGTCCCTTCAAAATTTTCCAATTTTTGTCCCAATTCTTCCCATTCTCATGGAAACTTTTCAAATCCCTCTCAAAATTGTTGAAATTCTCTTGAAGCTTTTAAAATTCTCTCTAGAATTTTCAAAATCCATGGCCACATGTTTACAATTTCACGTCAAAAAAAGGCTAAAATTCCAGTTGAAATTTTTTCAAAGTCCCTTAAAAATTTTCCAATTTTTGTCCCAATTCTTCCCATTCCCATTGAAACTTTTCAAATCCCTCTCAAAATTGTTGAAATTCTCTTGAAGCTTTTAAAATTCTCTCTAGAATTTTCAAAATCCATGTCCACATGTTTACAATTTCACGTCAAAAAATGGCTAAAATTCCAGTTGAAATTTTTTCAAAGTCCCTTAAAAATTTTCCAATTTTTGTCCCAATTCTTCCCATTCCCATTGAAACTTTTCAAATCCCTCTCAAAATTGTTGAAATTCTCTTGAAGCTTTTAAAATTCTCTCTAGAATTTTCAAAATCCATGTCCACATGTTTACAATTTCACGTCAAAAAATGTCTAAAATTCCAGTTGAAATTTTTTCAAAGTCCCTTAAAAATTTTCCAATTTTTGTCCCAATTCTTCCCATTCCCATTGAAACTTTTCTAATCCCTCTCAAAATTGTTGAAATTCTGTTCAAGCTTTTAAAATTCTCTCTAGAATTTTCAAAATCCATGGCCACATGTTTACAATTTCACGTCAAAAAATGGCTAAAATTCCAGTTGAAATTTTTTCAAAGTCCCTTAAAAATTTTCCAATGTTTGTCCCAATTCTTCCCATTCCCATTGAAACTTTTCAAATCCCTCTCAAAATTGTTGAAATTCTCTTGAAGCTTTTAAAATTCTCTCTAGAATTTTCAAAATCCATGGCCACATGTTTACAATTTCACATTAAAAAATTGCTAAAATTCCAGTTGAAATTTTTTCAAAGTCCCTTAAAAATTTTCCAATTTTTGTCCCAATTCTTCCCATTCCCATTGAAACTTTTCAAATCCCTCTCAAAATTGTTGAAATTCTCTTGAAGCTTTTAAAATTCTCTCTAGAATTTTCAAAATCCATGTCCACATGTTTACAATTTCACGTCAAAAAATGGCTAAAATTCCAGTTGAAATTTTTTCAAAGTCCCTGAAAAATTTTCCAATTTTTGTCCCAATTCTTCCCATTCCCATTGAAACTTTTCAAATCCCTCTCAAAATTGTTGAAATTCTCTTGAAGCTTTTAAAATTCTCTCTAGAATTTTCAAAATCCATGTCCACATGTTTACAATTTCACGTCAAAAAATTGCTAAAATTCATGTTGAAATTTTTTCAAAGTCCCTTCAAAATTTTCCAATTTTTGTCCCAATTCTTCCCATTCTCATGGAAACTTTTCAAATCCCTCTCAAAATTGTTGAAATTCTCTTGAAGCTTTTAAAATTCTCTCTAGAATTTTCAAAATCCATGTCCACATGTTTACAATTTCACGTAAAAATGGCTAAAATTCGAGTTGAAATTTTTTCAAAGTCCCTTAAAAATTTTCCAATTTTGTCCCAATTCTTCCCATTCCCATTGAAACTTTTCAAATCCCTCTCAAAATTGTTGAAATTCTCTTGAAGCTTTTAAAATTCTCTCTAGAATTTTCAAAATCCATGTCCACATGTTTACAATTTCACGTCAAAAAATGGCTAAAATTCCAGATGAAATTTTTTCAAAGTCCCTTCAAAATTTTCCCATTTTTGTCCCAATTCTTCCCATTCCCATTGAAACTTTTCAAATCCCTCTCAAAATTGTTGAAATTCTCTTGAAGCTTTTAAAATTCTCTCTAGAATTTTCAAAATCCATGTCCACATGTTTACAATTTCACGTCAAAAAATGACTAAAATTCCAGTTGAAATTTTTTCAAAGTCCCTGAAAAATTTTCCAATTTTTGTCCCAATTCTTCCCATTCCCATTGAAACTTTTCAAATCCCTCTCAAAATTGTGGAAATTCTCTTGAAGCTTTTAAAATTCTCTCTAGAATTTTCAAAATCCATGTCCACATGTTTACAATTTCACGTCAAAAAATGGCTAAAATTCCAGTTGAAATTTTTTCAAAGTCCCTTAAAAATTTTCCAATTTTTGTCCCAATTCTTCCCATTCCCATTGAAACTTTTCTAATCCCTCTCAAAGTTGTTGAAATTCTCTTGAAGCTTTTAAAATCTCTCTAGAATTTTCAAAATCCATGTCCACATGTTTACAATTTCACGTCAAAAAATGGCTAAAATTCCAGTTGAAATTTTTTCAAAGTCCCTTAAAAATTTTCCCATTTTTGTCCCAATTCTTCCCATTCCCATTGAAACTTTTCAAATCCCTCTCAAAATTGTTGAAATTCTCTTGAAGCTTTTAAAATTCTCTCTAGAATTTTCAAAATCCATGGCCACATGTTTACAATTTCACATAAAAAAATGCTAAAATTCCAGTTGAAATTTTTTCAAAGTCCCTTAAAAATTTTCCAATTTTTGTCCCAATTCTTCCCATTCCCATTGAAACTTTTCAAATCCCTCTCAAAATTGTTGAAATTCTCTCGAAGCTTTTAAAATTCTCTCTAGAATTTTCAAAATCCATGTCCACATGTTTACAATTTCACGTCAAAAAATGGCTAAAATTCCAGTTGAAATTTTTTCAAAGTCCCTTAAAAATTTTCCAATTTTTGTCCCAATTCTTCCCATTCCCATTGAAACTTTTCAAATCCCTCTCAAAATTGTTGAAATTCTCTTGAAGCTTTTAAAATTCTCTCTAGAATTTTCAAAATCCATGTCCACATGTTTACAATTTCACGTCAAAAAATGGCTAAAATTCCAGTTGAAATTTTTTCAAAGTCCCTGAAAAATTTTCCAATTTTTGTCCCAATTCTTCCCATTCCCATTGAAACTTTTCAAATCCCTCTCAAAATTGTTGAAATTCTCTTGAAGCTTTTAAAATTCTCTCTAGAATTTTCAAAATCCATGTCCACATGTTTACAATTTCACGTCAAAAAATTGCTAAAATTCATGTTGAAATTTTTTCAAAGTCCCTTCAAAATTTTCCAATTTTTGTCCCAATTCTTCCCATTCTCATGGAAACTTTTCAAATCCCTCTCAAAATTGTTGAAATTCTCTTGAAGCTTTTAAAATTCTCTCTAGAATTTTCAAAATCCATGGCCACATGTTTACAATTTCACGTCAAAAAAAGGCTAAAATTCCAGTTGAAATTTTTTCAAAGTCCCTTAAAAATTTTCCAATTTTTGTCCCAATTCTTCCCATTCCCATTGAAACTTTTCAAATCCCTCTCAAAATTGTTGAAATTCTCTTGAAGCTTTTAAAATTCTCTCTAGAATTTTCAAAATCCATGTCCACATGTTTACAATTTCACGTCAAAAAATGGCTAAAATTCCAGTTGAAATTTTTTCAAAGTCCCTTAAAAATTTTCCAATTTTGTCCCAATTCTTCCCATTCCCATTGAAACTTTTCAAATCCCTCTCAAAATTGTTGAAATTCTCTTGAAGCTTTTAAAATTCTCTCTAGAATTTTCAAAATCCATGTCCACATGTTTACAATTTCACGTCAAAAAATGTCTAAAATTCCAGTTGAAATTTTTTCAAAGTCCCTTAAAAATTTTCCAATTTTTGTCCCAATTCTTCCCATTCCCATTGAAACTTTTCTAATCCCTCTCAAAATTGTTGAAATTCTGTTCAAGCTTTTAAAATTCTCTCTAGAATTTTCAAAATCCATGTCCACATGTTTACAATTTCACGTCAAAAAATGGCTAAAATTCCAGTTGAAATTTTTTCAAAGTCCCTTCAAAATTTCCAATGTTTGTCCCAATTCTTCCCATTCCCATTGAAACTTTTCAAATCCCTCTCAAAATTGTTGAAATTCTCTTGAAGCTTTTAAAATTCTCTCTAGAATTTTCAAAATCCATGGCCACATGTTTACAATTTCACATTAAAAAATTGCTAAAATTCCAGTTGAAATTTTTTCAAAGTCCCTTAAAAATTTTCCAATTTTTGTCCCAATTCTTCCCATTCCCATTGAAACTTTTCAAATCCCTCTCAAAATTGTTGAAATTCTCTTGAAGCTTTTAAAATTCTCTCTAGAATTTTCAAAATCCATGTCCACATGTTTACAATTTCACGTCAAAAAATGGCTAAAATTCCAGTTGAAATTTTTTCAAAGTCCCTGAAAAATTTTCCAATGTTTGTCCCAATTCTTCCCATTCCCATTGAAACTTTTCAAATCCCTCTCAAAATTGTTGAAATTCTCTTGAAGCTTTTAAAATTCTCTCTAGAATTTTCAAAATCCATGTCCACATGTTTACAATTTCACGTCAAAAAATTGCTAAAATTCATGTTGAAATTTTTTCAAAGTCCCTTCAAAATTATCCAATTTTTGTCCCAATTCTTCCCATTCTCATGGAAACTTTTCAAATCCCTCTCAAAATTGTTGAAATTCTCTTGAAGCTTTTAAAATTCTCTCTAGAATTTTCAAAATCCATGTCCACATGTTTACAATTTCACGTAAAAATGGCTAAAATTCGAGTTGAAATTTTTTCAAAGTCCCTTAAAAATTTTCCAATTTTGTCCCAATTCTTCCCATTCCCATTGAAACTTTTCAAATCCCTCTCAAAATTGTTGAAATTCTCTTGAAGCTTTTAAAATTCTCTCTAGAATTTTCAAAATCCATGTCCACATGTTTACAATTTCACGTCAAAAAATGGCTAAAATTCCAGATGAAATTTTTTCAAAGTCCCTTCAAAATTTTCCCATTTTTGTCCCAATTCTTCCCATTCCCATTGAAACTTTTCAAATCCCTCTCAAAATTGTTGAAATTCTCTTGAAGCTTTTAAAATTCTCTCTAGAATTTTCAAAATCCATGTCCACATGTTTACAATTTCACGTCAAAAAATGACTAAAATTCCAGTTGAAATTTTTTCAAAGTCCCTGAAAAATTTTCCAATTTTTGTCCCAATTCTTCCCATTCCCATTGAAACTTTTCAAATCCCTCTCAAAATTGTGGAAATTCTCTTGAAGCTTTTAAAATTCTCTCTAGAATTTTCAAAATCCATGTCCACATGTTTACAATTTCACGTCAAAAAATGGCTAAAATTCCAGTTGAAATTTTTTCAAAGTCCCTTAAAAATTTTCCAATTTTTGTCCCAATTCTTCCCATTCCCATTGAAACTTTTCTAATCCCTCTCAAAGTTGTTGAAATTCTCTTGAAGCTTTTAAAATCTCTCTAGAATTTTCAAAATCCATGTCCACATGTTTACAATTTCACGTCAAAAAATTGCTAAAATTCCAGTTGAAATTTTTTCAAAGTCCCTTAAAAATTTTCCCATTTTTGTCCCAATTCTTCCCATTCCCATTGAAACTTTTCAAATCCCTCTCAAAATTGTTGAAATTCTCTTGAAGCTTTTAAAATTCTCTCTAGAATTTTCAAAATCCATGGCCACATGTTTACAATTTCACATAAAAAAATGCTAAAATTCCAGTTGAAATTTTTTCAAAGTCCCTTAAAAATTTTCCAATTTTTGTCCCAATTCTTCCCATTCCCATTGAAACTTTTCAAATCCCTCTCAAAATTGTTGAAATTCTCTTGAAGCTTTTAAAATTCTCTCTAGAATTTTCAAAATCCATGTCCACATGTTTACAATTTCACGTCAAAAAATGGCTAAAATTCCAGTTGAAATTTTTTCAAAGTCCCTTAAAAATTTTCCCATTTTTGTCCCAATTCTTCCCATTCCCATTGAAACTTTTCAAATCCCTCTCAAAATTGTTGAAATTCTCTTGAAGCTTTTAAAATTCTCTCTAGAATTTTCAAAATCCATGGCCACATGTTTACAATTTCACGTCAAAAAATGGCTAAAATTCCAGTTGAAATGTTTTCAAAGTCCCTTAAAAATTTTCCCATTTTTGTCCCAATTCTTCCCATTCCCATTGAAACTTTTCAAATCCCTCTCAAAATTGTTGAAATTCTCTTGAAGCTTTTAAAATTCTCTCTAGAATTTTCAAAATCCATGTCCACATGTTTACAATTTCACGTCAAAAAATGGCTAAAATTCCAGTTGAAATTTTTTCAAAGTCCCTGAAAAATTTTCCAATTTTTGTCCCAATTCTTCCCATTCCCATTGAAACTTTTCAAATCCCTCTCAAAATTGTTGAAATTCTCTTGAAGCTTTTAAAATTCTCTCTAGAATTTTCAAAATCCACTTCAACATGTTTACAATTTCACGTCAAAAAATGGCTAAAATTCCAGTTGAAATTTTTTCAAAGTCCCTTAAAAATTTTCCAATTTTTGTCCCAATTCTTCCCATTCCCATTGAAACTTTTCAAATCCCTCTCAAAATTGTTGAAATTCTCTTGAAGCTTTTAAAATTCTCTCTAGAATTTTCAAAATCCATGTCCACATGTTTACAATTTCACGTCAAAAAATGGCTAAAATTCCAGTTGAAATTTTTTCAAAGTCCCTGAAAAATTTTCCAATTTTTGTCCCAATTCTTCCCATTCCCATTGAAACTTTTCAAATCCCTCTCAAAATTGTTGAAATTCTCTTGAAGCTTTTAAAATTCTCTCTAGAATTTTCAAAATCCATGTCCACATGTTTACAATTTCACGTCAAAAAATGGCTAAAATTCCAGTTGAAATTTTTTCAAAGTCCCTTAAAAATTTTCCAATTTTTGTCCCAATTCTTCCCATTCCCATTGAAACTTTTCAAATCCCTCTCAAAATTGTTGAAATTCTCTTGAAGCTTTTAAAATTCTCTCTAGAATTTTCAAAATCCATGTCCACATGTTTACAATTTCACGTCAAAAAATGGCTAAAATTCCAGTTGAAATTTTTTCAAAGTCCCTTAAAAATTTTCCAATTTTGTCCCAATTCTTCCCATTCCCATTGAAACTTTTCAAATCCCTCTCAAAATTGTTGAAATTCTCTTGAAGCTTTTAAAATTCTCTCTAGAATTTTCAAAATCCATGTCCACATGTTTACAATTTCATGTCAAAAAATTGCTAAAATTCCAGTTGAAATTTTTTCAAAGTCCCTTAAAAATTTTCCCATTTTTGTCCCAATTCTTCCCATTCCCATTGAAACTTTTCAAATCCCTCTCAAAATTGTTGAAATTCTCTTGAAGCTTTAAAAATTCTCTCTAGAATTTTCAAAATCCATGTCCACATGTTTACAATTTCACGTCAAAAAAAGGCTAAAATTCCAGTTGAAATTTTTTCAAAGTCCCTTAAAAATTTTCCAATTTTTGTCCCAATTCTTCCCATTCCCATTGAAACTTTTCAAATCCCTCTCAAAATTGTTGAAATTCTCTTGAAGCTTTTAAAATTCTCTCTAGAATTTTCAAAATCCATGGCCACATGTTTACAATTTCACGTCAAAAAATTGCTAAAATTCCAGTTGAAATTTTTTCAAAGTCCCTTCAAAATTTTTCCCATTTTTGTCCCAATTCTTCCCATTCCCATTGAAACTTTTCAAATCCCTCTCAAAATTGTTGAAATTCTCTTGAAGCTTTTAAAATTCTCTCTAGAATTTTCAAAATCCATGGCCACATGTTTACAATTTCACGTAAAAATGGCTAAAATTCCAGTTGAAATTTTTTCAAAGTCCCTTAAAAATTTTCCAATTTTTGTCCCAATTCTTCCCATTCCCATTGAAACTTTTCAAATCCCTCTCAAAATTGTTGAAATTCTCTTGAAGCTTTTAAAATTCTCTCTAGAATTTTCAAAATCCATGTCCACATGTTTACAATTTCACGTCAAAAAATGGCTAAAATTCCAGTTGAAATTTTTTCAAAGTCCCTTAAAAATTTTCCAATTTTTGTCCCAATTCTTCCCATTCCCATTGAAACTTTTCAAATC
>NW_028115465.1:0-22834 GCF_964273445.1 Streptopelia decaocto | reverse complement strand
AGTATAACCAGTATAACCCACCAGTATAACCCACCAGTATAACCCAGTATAACCAGTATCACCCACCAGTGCCCCAAACCCCCCGCAAAGGGACCCAGGAGTGCCCCAAAAGGACCCAGGAGTGCCCCAGAGGGACCCAGGAGTGCCCCAAACCCCCCCCAAAGGGACCCAGGAGTGCCCCAAAGGGACCCAAAGGGACCCAGGAGTGCCCCAACCCCCCCCCAAAGGGACCCAGTCACACCAGTATCACCAACTGGTGTCCCCAGTTTGTCCCAGTTTGACTCACTCAGGGTGTGGAGGGGGATGGGCGGGGGGGGGTGTCCATAAGCCCCGCCCCCCATCCCGGAAGTGGCCGCTTTTCCTGCCCAATACACTGTGGGGAAGAAAAAGGGACCCAGGAGTGCCCCGAAGGGACCCAGGAGTGCCCCAAAGGGACACCAAGGGACCCAGGAGTGCCCCAAAGGGACACCAAGGGACCCAGGAGTGCCCCAAAGGGACCCAGGAGTGCCCCAACCCCCCCAAAAGGGACCCAGGAGTGCCCCAAAGGACCCAGGAGTGCCCCAAACCCCCCCAAAGGGACCCAGGAGTGCCCCAAAGGGACCCAGGAGTGCCCCAAGACCCCCTGAAATGGACCCAGGAGTGCCCCAAAGCCCCCAAAAGGGCCCCAGGAGTGCCCCAAAGGGACCCAGGAATGCCCCAAACCCCCCCCAAAGGGACCCAGGAGTGCCCCAAAGGGACCCAGGAATGCCCCAAACCCCCCCCGAAAGGGACCCAGGAGTGCCCCAAAGGGACCCAGGAGTGCCCCAAACCCCCCCCAAAGGGACCCAGGAGTGCCCCAAAGGGACCCAGGAGTGCCCCAACCCCTCCCAAAGGGACCCAGGAGTGCCCCAAACACCCCAAAAGGGCCCCAGGGCTGCCCCAAACCCCCCCGAAATGGACCCAGAAGTGCCCCAGAGGGACCCAGGAATGCCCCAAAGGGACCCAGGAGTGCCCCAACACCCCCTGAAACGGACACAGGAGTGCCCCAGAGGAACCCAGGAATGCCCCAAACTCCCCCCGAAAGGGACCCAGGAGTGCCCCAAAACCCTCCCAAAGGGACCCAGGAGTGCCCCAAACCCCCCCGAAATGGACCCAGGAGTGCCCCAAAGTGACCCAGGAGTGCCCCAAGGGACCCAGGAGTGCCCCAAAGGGACCCAGGGGTGCCCCAAAACCCCCCAAAAGGGCCCCAGGGCTGCCCCAAACCCCCCCCGAAAGGGACCCAGGAGTGCCCCAAGGGACCCAGGAGTGCCCCAAAGGGACCCAGGAGTGCCCCAAGGGACCCAGGAGTGCCCACTCACGCTCCTCGGGGCAGCAGCAGCGCCGGGGGCAGCAGGGGCAGCGCAGGAGGCAGCAGCAGCTGTGGGGGCAGCACTGGCACCAGCACAAGCCCAGCGCCAGCACCACCAGCCCCGCCCCCAGCAGCACCAGCACCACGAACAGCCACCCTGCGGGGACCCAGGCGTCCGGGTGGGCCCCCAGCCCCCACACAGCCAGCCCGGACGCCTGGGTCCCCTCCCGGACGCCTGGGTCCCCTCCCAGATGCATGGGATCCCCCACGCAGATGCATGGGATCCCCCACCCGGACGCCTGGGTCCCCTATTTGGGTCCCCACCCGGACGCCTGGGTCCCCACCCGGACGCCTGGGTCCCCTCCCGGATGCATGGGATCCCCCACCCGGACGCCTGGGTCCCCTATTTGGGTCCCCTCCCGGACACCTGGGTCCCCTCCCAGATGCATGGGATCGCCCACCCGGACGCCTGGGTCCCCTATTTGGGTCCCCACCCGGACGCCTGGGTCCCCTCCCAGATGCATGGGATCCCCCACCCGGATGCCTGGGTCCCCCCACTCGGACGCCTGGGTCCCCTATTTGGGTCCCCTCCCGGACGCCTGGGTCCCCTCCCAGATGCATGGGATCCCCCACCTGGACGCCTGGGTCCCCTCCCGGACGCCTGGGTCCCCTCCCAGATGCAGGGGACCCCCCACCCAGATGCATGGGATCGCCCACCCGGACGCCTGGGTCCCCCCACCCGGACGCCTGGGTCCACCCCCGGACGCCTGGGTCCCCTATTTGGGTCCCCACCCGGACGCCTGGGTCCCCTCCCAGATGCAGGGGACCCCCCACCCAGATGCAGGGGACCCCCCACCCAGACGCCTGGGTCCCCACCCAGACACCTGGGTCCCCTCCCAGATACATGGGATCCCCCACCCGGACGCCTGGGTCCCCTATTTGGGTCCCCACCCGGACGCCTGGGTCCCCACCCGGACGCCTGGGTCCCCTCCCAGATGCATGGGTGCCCCCCCCCCGGACGCCTGGGTCCCCTTCCAGATGCATGGGATCCCCCCACCCGGACGCCTGGGTCCCCCCACCCGGACACCTGGGTTCCCTCCCTATGGTCTCTTTCCCGGACGCCTGGGTCCCCTATTTGGGTCCCCTCCTGGACGCCTGGGTCCCCTCACAGATGCATGGGATCCCCCACCCGGACGCCTGGGTCCCTCCCGGATGCCTGGGTCCCCTATTTGGGTCCCCCACTCAGACACCTGGGTCCCCCCACTCGGACACCTGGGTCCCTTATTTGGGTTCCGTCCCGGACGCCTGGGTCCCCTCCCAGATGCATGGGATCCCCCACCCGGACGCCTGGGTCCCCACTTGGACGCCTGGGTCCCCTCCCAGATGCAGGGAACCCCCCACCCAGATGCATGGGATCACCCACCCGGACGCCTGGGTCCCCCCACCCGGACGCCTGGGTCCACCCCCGGACGCCTGGGTCCCCTATTTGGGTCCCCACCCGGACGCCTGGGTCCCCTCCCAGATGCATGGGATCCCCCACCCGGATGCCTGGGTCCCCCCACTCGGACGCCTGGGTCCCCTATTTGGGTCCCCACCCGGACGCCTGGGTCCCCCCACCCGGACGCCTGGGTCCACCCCCGGACGCCTGGGTCCCCTATTTGGGTCCCCACCCGGACGCCTGGGTCCCCTCACAGATGCATGGGATCGCCCACCCGGACGCCTGGGTCCCCTATTTGGGTCCCCACCCGGACGCCTGGGTCCCCCCTCCCGGACGCCTGGGTCCCTCCCGGACGCCTGGGTCCCCTATTTGGGTTCCCTCCCGGACGCCTGGGTCCAACCTCGGACGCCTGGGTCCACCCCCGGACGCCTGGGTCCCTCCCGGACGCCTGGGTCCCCTACCTGGCAGTCCCAGCAAGAGGTCGGTGACCCCCCAGAGTGACGCTGAGGGGACAGAAGTGACACGGGAAGGGGGGAGGTCAGGGGACCCAGGCGTCCGGGGGGGACCCAGGCGTCCGGGAGGGGACCCAGGCGTTCGGGAGGGGACCCAGGAGTTCGGGAGGGGACCCAGGCGTTCGGGAGGGACCCAGGCGTCCGGGGCGGGACCCAGGAGTTCGGGAGGGACCCAGGAGTTCGGGAGGGACCCAGGCGTCCGGGAGGGGACCCAGGCGTTCGGGGGCATGTGATTCGCACTGTCCCTTGTTCCCAGTCCCATCCCAGTCTCTCCCATTGACTTCCCATTGACTTCCAGTCCATCCCATTGACTTCCCAGTGTCTCCCAGTCCCACCCATTGACTTCCCATTGACTTCCAGTCCATCCCATTGACTTCCCAGTTACTTCCAGTCACTCCCATTGACTTCCAGTCCACCCCAATGACCTCCCAGTCCATCCCATTGACCTCCCAGTCCCAGCCCAGTCTCTCCCAGTCCCTCCCATTCTCTCCCATTGACCTCCCAGTCCCTCCCATTGACTCCCCAGTCTCTCCCATTGACCTCCCAGCCCATCCCAGTCTCTCCCATTGACCTCCCAGTCTTCCCCATTGACTTCCCATTGACTTCCAGTCCCTCCATTGACCTCCCAGTCCCTCCCAGTCCCTCCCATTGACTTCCCGTCCATCCCATTGACTCCCCAGTCTCTCCCATTGACCTCCCAGACCCATCCCAGTCACTTCCAGTCCCTCCCATTGACCTCCCAGTGCCTCCCAGTCCATCCCATTGACTTCCCAGTCACTTCCAGTCCATCCCATTGACCTCCCAATCACTCCCCTTGACTTCCCATTGACTTCCAGTCCATCCCAATGACCTCCCAGTCCCATCCCAGTCTCTCCCATTGGCTTCCCATTGACTTCCAGTCCATCCCATTGACTTCCCAGTGTCTCCCAGTCCCACCCATTGACTTCCCATTGACTTCCAGTCCATCCCATTGACCTCCCATTGACTTCCAGTCCATCCCATTGACCTCCCAGTCCCTCCCATTGACTTCCAGTCCATCCCAATGACCTCCCAGTCCATCCCATTGACCTCCCAGTCCCAGCCCAGTCTCTCCCAGTCCCTCCCATTCTCTCCCATTGACCTCCCAGTCTCTTCCAGTTCCTCCCATTGACCTCCCAGTCCCTCCCATTGACTTCCCAGTTACTTCCAGTCTCTCCCATTGACCTCCCAGTCACTCCCATTGACTTCCAGTCCATCCCAATGACCTCCCACTCTCTCCCATTGAGTTCCCATTGACTTCCAGTCCCTCCATTGACCTCCCAGTCACTTCCAGTCCATCCCATTGACTTCCAGTCCCTCCCATTGACTCCCCAGTCCATCCCATTGACCTCCCAGTCCCTCCCATTGACCTCCCAGTCCATCCCATTGACTCTCCAGTCCATCCCATTGACCTCCCAGTCCCTCCCATTGACTTCCAGTCCATCCCATTGACTCCCCAGTCCATCCCATTGACCTCCCAGTCCCTCCCATTGACTTCCAGTCCCTCCCATTGACTTCCAGTCCCTCCCATTGACCTCCCAGTCCCTCCCATTGACTTCCAGTCCATCCCATTGACTTCCAGTCCATCCCATTGACCTCCCAGTCCCTCCCATTGACTTCCAGTCCATCCCATTGACTTCCAGTCCATCCCATTGACCTCCCAGTCCCTCCCATTGACTTCCAGTCCATCCCATTGACTTCCAGTCCATCCCATTGACCTCCCAGTCCCTCCCATTGACTTCCCATGGACTTCTTGTCCATCCCATTGACCTCCCAGTCCCTCCCAGTCCCTCCCATTGATTTCCAGTCCATCCCATTGACCTCCCAGTCCCTCCCATTGACTTCCAGTCCATCCCATTGACTTCCAGTCCATCCCATTGACCTCCCAGTCCCTCCCATTGACTTCCAGTCCATCCCATTGACTTCCAGTCCATCCCATTGACCCCCAGTCCATCCCATTGACCCCCAGTCCCTCCCATTGACTTCCAGTCCATCCCATTGACCTCCCAGTCCCTCCCATTGACTTCCAGTCCATCCCATTGACCTCCCAGTCCCTCCCATTGACTTCCAGTCCATCCCATTGACCTCCCAGTCCCTCCCAGTCCCCCCATTCTCACCCAGCACCAGCAGGTCGGCGTGCCCCTCGTTGTCCCCGCTCAGGTCCCCGGTCGATGTCACCGTGCACACGTAGGTGCCGCTGTCCCCCCAGGCGGCCGCCCCCAGGCTCAGGTCAGCACCTGCGACCTCCGACCTTTCACCTCTGACCCCTCCGCTGGCCCCTCCCACCGGCTCATCACCCCCCCCCGCCCCGGACGCCTGGGTCCCTCCCAAACTCCCCTTACTCCATTGGGGCACTCCTGGGTCCCTCCCAAACTCCTTAGTCCATTGGGGCATTCCTGGGTCCCTCCCAAACTCCTTACTCCATTGGGGCATTCCTGGGTCCCTCCCAAACTCCTGGGTCCCCCCTGAACTCCTGGGTCCATTGGGGCACTCCTGGGTCCCTCCCAAACTCCTGGGTCCCTCCCGAACTCCTGGGTCCCTTGGGGCACTCCTGGGTCCCTCCCAGACTCCTGGGTCCCTTGGGGCATTCCTGGGTCCCCTCCCGAACGCCTGGGTCCCTCCCCAATATCCCCTTGATGTCCTCATCACCCCCATTGTCCCCATCACCCCCATTGTCCCCAATGTCCCCATCGCCCCCATTGACCCCCAATGTCCCCATTGTCCCCATTGCCCCCACTGTCCCCATTGACCCCAACGTCCCCATTGTCCCCATTGCCCTCAATGTCCCCAACGTCCCCAATGTCCCCATTATCCCCCAGTGTCCCCACTGCCCCCATCGCCCCCATTGACCCCAATGTCCCCGTTGCCCCCATTGACCCCAATGTCCCCATTGACCCCAATGTCCCCATTGACCCCAATTCCCCCAATGTCCCCACCGTCACCTCCTCGTATGGTGACGCCCCGCCCCCTGTAGGCGTCCCCCAGCGTCACCGTGTCCCCCTGTTTGGTGGCCACGATGCGCACGGTGCGCTGGGGACAGTCCCCGTTGCCCCCGTTGCCCCCGTTGTCCCCGACGTCCCCGCCTTGGGGACAGACGGACTTGAACTTCCAGGTGACGATGGGGGGGGGCACGTCGGGTGACACCGGGGGGAAGTGACATCGCAGCAGGACGGGCTGGAACAGCAGCGCCACGTAACGGGACTGGGGGACGGTCACCGGGATGGGGGCCACGGGCACTGCGGACAGACGGACACACAGCTCAGCCACCTCCACGGGGCACTCCTGGGTCCCTCCCGGACGCCTGGGTCCCTTCCTGAACTCCTGGGTCCCTCCTGAACTCCTGGCTCCACTCCCAAACTCCTTACTCCATTGGGGCACTCCTGGGTCCCTCCTGAACGCCTGGGTCCCTCCCGGACGCCTGGGTCCCTTCCCGAACTCCTGGGTCCCTCCCGAACGCCTGGGTCCCTTCCCAAACTCCTGGGTCCCCTCCCGAACTCCTGGGTCCCTCCTGAACTCCTGGGTCCCCCCGGACGCCTGGGTCCCTCCCGAACTCCTGGGTCCCTCCCGAACTCCTGGGTCCCTCCCGAACTCCTGGGTCCCCCCGGACGCCTGGGTCCCTTGGGGCACTCCTGGGTCCCTCCCGAACTCCTGGGTCCCCTGGGGCATTCCTGGGTCCCTCCTGGGTCTCTTGGGGCATTCCTGGGTCCCCTCGGGCACTCCTGGGTCCCTTGGGGCACTCCTGGGTCCCTCCCGAACGCCTGGGTCCCTTGGGGCACTCCTGGGTCCCTCCCGAACTCCTGGGTCCCCTATTTACCCCCCGTAATTACCGCAAGCCCGTTAATCACCCCCTTAATTACCCTCTCACCCCCATCAAACCCCTTTAATTCCCCCTTGATTACCCCCAACCCCCCAATTACCCCCATAATTAACCCCCCAACTTCTTAATTAACCCCCCCAGCCCCTTAATTAACGCCCCAACCCCTTAATTAACCCCCTAATTAACGCCTTAATGAACCCCGGGCGCACCCAGCAGCGCCAGCAGCGCGGCCACCGCGGCCATGGCAGGTGTGGGGCCCTGGCCCCGCCCACTTCCGCCTCTAACCACGCCCCCTCCCATTCACCTGCACGGCGGCGGCCCCGCCCCCTCGCCCGCTCAGCCACGCCCCCCGCGGGCAGGTGCGGGCGGAACCATCGCGGCGGCGCCGGGGGGGGACGGGGAGGGATTTTGGGGGAAAAACCGGCGAAATCGGGTTCAAATCGCGCTGGGGTTTTTATGGTCGTTGAGAACCTATTGACCCCATTGACCCCCCTGGAGAACAGAGGGGGGGAGGGGTTGTGAGGGAGGGGGCGCGTTTTGCTGTTCCCCCCCCCCCCCGGTGCGGCATCTGTTGGGGCTTAAGGACCCAGGTGTTCGGGGTCCCACTTGACGCCAGTTGAGCCCAAGGGTGGTGGGGGGACCCAGGAGTTCGGGGAGGGACCCAGGAGTTCGGGAGGGACCCAGGAGTTCGGGAGGGACCCAGGAGTCCAAGAGGGGACCCAGGCGTTCGGGAGGGACCCAGGAGTTCGGGGGGCACCCAAGAGTTCAGGAGGGACCCAGGCGTTCGGGGAGGGACCCAGGCGTTCGGGAGGGACCCAGGCGTCCGGGCCACATGGTGCCATTAGAGCCCATTGTGTCTCCCAAGGACCCAGGCGTCCGGGGAGTGGGGGGGACCCAGGCGTCCGGGCGGGACCCAGGCGTCCGGGTGGCCCTGCCCCCCCCCCCCCTCCCCCCCAAGTACATAATCCCGGCCTTTTCCCCCCCCCACCCTCACACTCGGACGCCTGGGTCCCTTCCCCGGACGCCTGGGTCCCTCCTTGGGGCACCCACCTTATACTGGTGAGTAGGGGGATGGAGATGGGGGTCCCCCGGACGCCTGGGTCCCTCAGAACTCCTGGGTCCCCCCCGGACGCCTGGGTCCCTTCCTGGACACCAGGTCCCCCCCGGACGCCTGGGTCCCCTACCGGACTCCTGGGTCCCTCAGAACTCCTGGGTCCCTTCCCGGACGCCTGGGTCCCTCCCGGACGCCTGGGTCCCTCAGAACTCCTGGGTCCCCCCGGACACCTGGGTCCCTGGGGCACTCCTGGGTCCCCCCGGATGCCTGGGTCCCTCAGGCATCCGGGGGGACCCAGGTGTCCGGGTGTCCCCCCCCCCTTCCCCTTGTGGGGGGGGGGGAGGTGACGTCACTGTGTCTTGGGGACAAATGTCCCCTTGTGGCTTTGGTGGCACCACCAGGCTCCACAGGGACCCAGGCGTCCGGGAGGGACCCAGGAGTTCGGGAGGGACCCAGGAGTGCCCCAGGGACCCAGGCGTCCGGGGGTGGGGGACACACAGAGGGTCCCTTTGTCCCCTGGGGACCGTGGGGGTGACACCGGCGCGTCAGGAATGTGTCCGATGGCAGCGTGGGGGGGGACCCAGGAGTGCCCCAAGGGACCCAGGAGTTCGGGGAGGGACCCAGGAGTGCCCCGGGGACCCAGGAGTTCGGGGGGGGACCCAGGAGTGCCCCGGGGACCCAGGAGTTCGGGGAGGGGACCCAGGAGTTCGGGGGGGGACCCAGGAGTGCCCCAAGGACCCAGGAGTGCCCCGGGGACCCAGGAGTTCGGGGAGGGACCCAGGAGTGCCCCAGGGACCCAGGAGTTCGGGGGGGGACCCAGGAGTTCGGGGAGGGACCCAGGAGTGCCCCAGGGACCCAGGAGTTCGGGGGGGGACCCAGGAGTGCCCCGGGGACCCAGGAGTTCGGGGGGGGACCCAGGAGTGCCCCAAGGACCCAGGAGTTCGGGGAGGGACCCAGGAGTTCGGGGGGGGACCCAGGAGTGCCCCAAGGACCCAGGAGTTCGGGGGGGACCCAGGCGCTCGGGAGGGACCCAGGAGTCCGGGGAGGGGGACCCAGGAGTGCCCCAGGGACCCAGGAGTGCCCGAGGGACCCAGGCGTCCAGGAGGGACCCAGGAGTGCCCCAGAGACCAGGAGTTCAGGGGGGAACCCAGGCGTCTGGGAAGGGACCCAGGAGTGCCCCAGGGACCCAGGAGTTCGGGGGGGACCCAGGAGTTCGGGAGGGGACCCAGGCGTCCGGGAAGGGACCCAGGCGTCCGGGAGGGACCCAGGCGTCCGGGGGGGCGGGGCCGCTGGGGCTGGTGTCACTTGTCACCGCCTGGGACCGTCAGGCACTGGGGACAATGGGGACAATGGGGGACAGTGATGGGGGGGGGGGACAGGGGACAATGGGGCCCGTTGGGACAATGGGGACAGTGACACTGGGATGTACTGGGGAGACTGGGCGGGGACAATGGGGACACTGGGGGACACTGGGAAGGGACAATGGGGACACTGGTTATACTGGGAAGGGACAATGGGGACACTGGTTATACTGGGAGGGGACACTGGGGACACTGGGAGGGGACACTGGGGACATTGGGGACACTGGGGACATTGGGGACACTGGGAGTGGACATTGGGGACACTGGGGACACTGGTTATACTGGGAGGGGACATTGGGGACATTGGGGACACTGGGAGGGGACACTGGGGACACTGGTTATACTGGGAGGGGACACTGGGGACACTGGTTATACTGGGAGGGGACACTGGGGACATTGGGGACACTGGGAGGGGACAATGGGGACACTGGTTATACTGGGAGGGGTCACTGGTGACACTGGTGTCACACTGGTGATACTGGGAGGGGTCACTGGTGATACTGGTGTCACTGGTGTCATACTGGTGACACTGGTGTCACACTGGTGATACTGGGAGGGGTCACTGGTGATACTGGTGTCATACTGGTGATACTGGTGTCATACTGGTGACACTGGGAGGGGTCACTGGTGTCATACTGGTGTCATACTGGTGACACTGGGAGGGGTCACTGGTGTCATACTGGTGTCACACTGGTGATACTGGGAGGGGTCACTGGTGATACTGGTGTCATACTGGTGACACTGGGAGGGGTCACTGGTGTCATACTGGTGACACTGGTGTCACACTGGTGATACGGGGAGGGGTCACTGGTGTCATACTGGTGTCATACTGGTGACACTGGTGTCACACTGGTGTCATACTGGTGATACTGGTGTCACACTGGTGACACTGGGAGGGGTCACTGGTGTCATACTGGTGACACTGGTGTCACACTGGTGATACTGGGAGGGGTCACTGGTGTCATACTGGTGTCATACTGGTGACACTGGTGTCACACTGGTGACACTGGGAGGGGTCACTGGTGTCATACTGGTGTCATACTGGTGTCACTGGTGTCATACTGGTGACACTGGTGTCATACTGGTGATACTGGGAGGGGTCACTGGTGTCATACTGGTGTCATACTGGTGTCACACTGGTGTCACTGGTGATACTGGTGTCATACTGGTGATACTGGGAGGGGTCACTGGTGTCATACTGGTGTCATACTGGTGTCACACTGGTGTCACTGGTGACACTGGTGTCATACTGGTGATACTGGGAGGGGTCACTGGTGTCATACTGGTGATACTGGGAGGGGTCACTGGTGTCATACTGGTGTCATACTGGTGTCATACTGGTGACACTGGTGTCATACTGGTGATACTGGGAGGGGTCACTGGTGTCATACTGGTGTCATACTGGTGTCATACTGGTGACACTGGTGTCACACTGGTGACACTGGGAGGGGTCACTGGTGTCATACTGGTGACACTGGTGTCATACTGGTGACACTGGTGTCACACTGGTGATACTGGGAGGGGTCACTGGTGTCATACTGGTGTCATACTGGTGTCATACTGGTGACACTGGTGTCATACTGGTGACACTGGGAGGGGTCACTGGTGTCATACTGGTGATACTGGTGTCATACTGGTGACACTGGTGTCACACTGGTGATACTGGGAGGGGTCACTGGTGTCATACTGGTGACACTGGTGTCATACTGGTGATACTGGTGTCATACTGGTGACACTGGGAGGGGTCACTGGTGTCATACTGGTGTCATACTGGTGATACTGGTGACACTGGTGTCACACTGGTGACACTGGGAGGGGTCACGGGTGATACTGGTGTCATACTGGTGACACTGGTGTCACACTGGTGACACTGGGAGGGGTCACGGGTGATACTGGTGTCATACTGGTGTCATACTGGTGATACTGGTGTCATACTGGTGACACTGGTGTCACACTGGTGATACTGGGAGGGGTCACTGGTGTCACACTGGTGTCACACTGGTGTCATACTGGTGTCACACTGGTGTCACACTGGTGTCACACTGGTGTCATACTGGTGTCACACTGGTGACACTGGGAGGGGTCACTGGTGTCATACTGGTGACACTGGTGTCCCTGGTGTCCCCCCAGTCCCGCTATGGCCCCACTGGTCGCCGCCCTCCCCAGTTTGGTGCTGCTGGTGACGCTGCCCCCAGGTACTGGGGGGACTGGGATGGACTGGGAGGGACTGGGATGGACTGGGAGGGACTGGGAGAGACTGGGAGGGACTGGGAGGGACTGGGGGGGACTGGGAGAGACTGGGAGGGACTGGGAGGGACTGGGATGGACTGGGAGGGACTGGGAGAGACTGGGAGGGACTGGGAGGGACTGGGATGGAACTGGGATGGGACTGGGAGGGACTGGGATGAACTGGGATGGACTGGGAGGGACTGGGATGGACTGGGATGGACTGGGAGGGACTGGGAGGGAGCTGGGTTATACTGGGCTGTACTGGGCCCCATAGACCCCCCAAAACCCCATTATGAGACCCCATAGACCCCCAAACCCCATTGATAGACCCCATAGACCCCCATATCCCCATTATGAGACCCCATAGACCCCCAAACCCCACTATAAGACCCCATAGACCCCCAAACCCCACTATAAGACCCCATAGACCCCCATATCCCCATTATGAGACCCCATAGACCCCCAGAACCCCACTATAAGACCCCATAGACCCCCATATCCCCATTATGAGACCCCATAGACCCCCAAACCCCACTATAAGACCCCATAGACCCCCATATCCCCATTATGAGACCCCATAGACCCCCAGAACCCCACTATAAGACCCCATAGACCCCCATATCCCCATTATGAGACCCCATAGACCCCCAAACCCCACTATAAGACCCCATAGACCCCCATATCCCCATTATGAGACCCCATAGACCCCCCAAACCCCATTATGAGACCCCATAGACCCCCCAACCCCATTATAAGACCCCATAGACCCCCCAAACCCCACTATAAGACCCCATAGACCCCCCAAACCCCATTATAAGACCCCATAGACCCCTAGAACCCCATCATAAGACCCTATAGACCCCATTATAAGACCCCAGTGACCCCCAAACCCCATTCTAAGCCCCCATAGCCCCCCATTGTCACCCCATTATCCCCATCCAGGCTCCTTGGGGGGCTCCTGGGCCGCCTGGCTCCCCCCGTCCATCTCCCCATAGACCCCCATATCCCCATTGTGAGACCCCATAGACCCCCAAACCCCATTATGAGACCCCATAGACCCCCAGAACCCCATTATGAGACCCCATAGACCCCCATATCCCCATTATGAGACCCCATAGACCCCCAAACCCCATTATGAGACCCCATAGACCCCCAGAACCCCATTATGAGACCCCATGGACCCCCATATCCCCATTCTAAGACCCCATAATAAGACCCCATAGACCCCCCAAACCCCATTATTGGACCCCATAGACCTCCCCAACCCCATTATTAGACCCCCCAAACCCCATTATAAGACCCCATAGACCCCCAAACCCCATTCTAAGCCCCCATAGCCCCCCATAGCCCCCCATTCTCCCCCATCCAGGCTCCTTGGGGGGCTCCTGGGCCGCCTGGCTCCCCCCGTCCATCTCCGGCCTCTCGGGCTCCTGCGTCTCCATCCGCTGCCGTTTCTCCTTCCCCGAGGAGCTTCGCCCCCCCAGCATCCACGGCCTCTGGTTCTTCGGGAGCCCGTACCCCAAAAACTACCCCCCGGTGGTGGCGCGCTCGCGGGGGGGCCGGGTGCACGAGGCCTTTTCGGGGCGCGCGAAACTCTCGGGGGACCCGGCGCTGGGCGACTGTTCCCTGGAGCTGCGGCCGCTCGGCCCCGAATTGGCCGGCAAATATTATTTCCGGGGGGATTTGGGGGGTTACAACCAGTTCAGCTTCTCCGAACACACCGAGCTGGAGGTCTGGGGTGAGTTTGGGGGGGCCCGGACGCCTGGGTCCCTTTGGATGGGGGGTGGGGAGTCACCCGGACGCCTGGGTCCCTTTGGATGGGGGGTGGGGAGTCACCCGGACGCCTGGGTCCCTTTGGATGGGGGGTGGGGAGTCGCCCGGACGCCTGGGTCCATTTTTATGGGAGTTGGGGGGAGAGTCCCGGACGCCTGGGTCCCTTTTTAGGGAGTTCGGGAGGGTGTCCTGGACGCCTGGGTCCCTTCTTATGAGGGTTAGAAGGGCACCCGGACGCCTGGGTCCCTTTTGATGGGGGTTGGGGAGTCGCCCGGACGCCTGGGTCCCTTTGGATGGGGGGTGGGGAGTCACCCGGACGCCTGGGTCCCTTTGGATGGGGGGTGGGGAGTCGCCCGGACGCCTGGGTCCATTTTTATGGGAGTTGGGGGGAGAGTCCCGGACGCCTGGGTCCCTTTTTAGGGAGTTCGGGAGGGTGTCCTGGACGCCTGGGTCCCTTCTTATGAGGGTTAGAAGGGCACCCGGACGCCTGGGTCCCTTTTGATGGGGGTTGGGGAGTCGCCCGGACGCCTGGGTCCCTTTTCGGGATGGGGTCCCGGACGCCTGGGTCCCTTCTTATGAGGGTTAGAAGGGCACCCGGATGCCTGGGTCCCTTTTAATGGGGGTGGGGAGTCACCCGGACGCCTGGGTCCCTTTTTAGGGAGTTCAGGAGGGTGTCCCGGACGCCTGGGTCCCTTTTCAGGATGGGCTCCCGGACAGCTGGGTCCACTTTTGGGGCTCCCGGACGCCTGGGTCCATTTTCATTGTGGGCTCCCGGACGCCTGGGTCCCTTTTAATGGGGGTGGGGAGTCACCCGGATGCCTGGGTCCCTTTTCAGGATGGGGTCCCGGATGCCTGGGTCCAATTTTGGGGCTCCCGGACGCCTGGGTCCCTTTTTACGGGGGTTGGGAAGTCACCCGGACGCCTGGGTCCCTTTTGGTTTAGTGCTCCCGGATGCCTGGGTCCCTTTTCAGGATGGGCTCCCGGACGCCTGGGTCCAATTTTGGGGCTCCCGGACGCCTGGGTCCCTTTTAATGGGGGTGGGGAGTCACCCGGACGCCTGGGTCCCTTTTTGGGATGTGGTCCCGGATGCCTGGGTCCAATTTTGGGGCTCCCGGACACCTGGGTCCCTTTTTATGGGGGTTGGGAAGTCACCCGGACGCCTGGGTCCCTTTTGGTTTAGTGCTCCCGGACGCCTGGGTCCTTTTTTAGGGAGTTCGGGAGGGTGTCCCGGACGCCTGGGTCCCTTTGGATGGGGGTTGGGGAGTCACCCGGACGCCTGGGTCCATTTTCATTGTGGGCTCCCGGACGCCTGGGTCCAATTTTGGGGGCTCCCGGACGCCTGGGTCCCTTTTGATGGGGGTTGGGGAGTCACCCGGACGCCTGGGTCCCTTTTCGGGATGGGCTCCCGGACGCCTGGGTCCCTTCTTATGAGGGTTAGAAGGGCTCCCGGATGCCTGGGTCCCTTTTAATGGGGGTGGGGAGTCACCCGGACGCCTGGGTCCCTTTTTAGGGAGTTCAGGAGGGTGTCCCGGACGCCTGGGTCCCTTTTCAGGATGGGCTCCCGGACAGCTGGGTCCACTTTTGAGGCTCCCGGACGCCTGGGTCCATTTTCATTGTGGGCTCCCGGACGCCTGGGTCCCTTTTAATGGGGGTGGGGAGTCACCCGGACGCCTGGGTCCCTTTTGGTTTAGTGCTCCCGGACGCCTGGGTCCCTTTTTAGGAGGGTGTCCCGGACGCCTGGGTCCAATTTTGGGGCTCCCGGACGCCTGGGTCCCTTTTGGTTTAGTGCTCCCGGACGCCTGGGTCCCTTTTTGGGATGTGGTCCCGGACGCCTGGGTCCAATTTTGGGGCTCCCGGACGCCTGGGTCCCTTTTTATGGGGGTTGGGAGTCACCCGGACGCCTGGGTCCCTTTTTGGGATGTGGTCCCGGATGCCTGGGTCCAATTTTGGGGCTCCCGGACGCCTGGGTCCCTTTTGATGGGGGTTGGGGAGTCACCCGGACGCCTGGGTCCCTTTTCAGGATGGGGTCCCGGACACCTGGGTCCCTTTTTACGGGGGTTGGGAAGTCACCCGGACGCCTGGGTCCATTTTCGGGAGGGTGTCCCGGACGCCTGGGTCCAATTTTGGGGCTCCCGGACGCCTGGGTCCCTCCCGAACTCCTGGGTCCCTATGGGAATGGCGTCCCTGGGGCACTCCTGGGTCCCTTGGGGCACTCCTGGGTCCCTCCTGGGTCCCCTATTTGGGTCCCTTGGGGCACTCCTGGGTCCCTCACCCCCCCCCCCCCTCTCCCCGCCCCCCAGATGGCCCCGCCCTCTCCGTCCCCCCGGAGCTGGTGGCGGGAACCGAGGCGGAACTCCAGTGCCGTGTCCCCGATAACTGCCCCGAGTGGCGCCCGCGGCTCAGCTGGGAAGGGGCCGAGGAGCTGCTGGAAGGTTCCGCCCGCCAGAGGCGACGAGACGAGGACGGAGCGGCCACCGTGTGGAGCGCCCTGCGCTTCCGGCCGCGCCGCCGCCACGGGGGGGCGCTGGTCACGTGCCGCGTCACGGCCGACAACGGGACCTTGGATTGGGCGGCAAATGTCACGCTGGACGTGCAGTGTGAGCGGGGAACGCCTGGGTCCCTCCCGAACGCCTGGGTCCCTCCCGAACTCCTGGGTCCCTCCCGAACTCCTGGGTCCCCTGAACTCCCATGTTCCCTCAACCCCAAAAACCCAACTGGGAGCCTCGAACCGGCCGTTTCCCCCCCATTTGCCTCGGTGCAACATCACTTCCGGTCCCCCAGGCGCCTCGGTGCCATCTCTAAACCTCCCCCCCCTGCCCCCGCGACCCCGAACTTTGGTTCCGCCCGGAACTTTCGTTCTTCCCCGGACTCCTGGGTCCCTCCCCGAACTCCTGGGTCCCCTCTCAGACATCTGTGTCACTCCCGAACTCCTGGGTCCTCCCAACCCCTATATCCCCGAACTCCTGGGTCCCCAACCTCCCGCATCCCCCCCTCCCAACCCCTACACCCCCGAACTCCTGGGTCCCTCCCGAACTCCTGGGTCCCCCCAACCTCCATCATCCCCCCCAACCCCCACCCCCCCGAACTCCTGGGTCCCCCCCGAACTCCTGGGTCCCCCCGAACTCCTGGGTCCCCCCAACCCCTAAACCCCCGAACTCCTGGGTCCCCAACCTCCCGCATCCCCCCCTCCCAACCCCTACACCCCCGAACTCCTGGGTCCCCCCCAACCCCCACACCCCTGAACTCCTGGGTCCCTCCCGAACTCCTGGGTCCCCCCAACCCCTAAACCCCTGAACTCCTGGGTCCCCAACCTCCCGCATCCCCCCCCCCAACCCTTACACCCCCGAACTCCTGGGTCCCTCCCCGAACTCCTGGGTCCCTCCCGAACTCCTGGGTCCCTTGGGGTACTCCTGGGTCCCTCCCGAACTCCTGGGTCCCCTCCCGAACTCCTGGGTCCCCTCCCGAACTCCTGGGTCCCTCCTGAACTCCTGGGTCCCCAACCTCCCTCATCCCCCCCAACCCCCACACCCCCAAACTCCTGGGTCCCCCCCCCGAACTCCTGGGTCCCTCCCCCCCGCAGACGAGCCGCAGGTCGTGTCCATCTCGGGGCCGGGGGAGGTGCTGGAGGGCTCCGCGGTGGCTCTGAGCTGCGAGGCCGAGGGGCGGCCGCCCCCCCTGCTCTCGTGGTTCCGCGGCCCCGCGGTGCTGCAGGAGGAGCCATCGGCGGCCGCGCTGCGGCTGCTGCTGCCGCGGGTGCGACCGGACGACGCCGGCACCTACAGCTGCGTGGCCGAGAACCGGCACGGCCGCCACAACCGCAGCGTCGAGCTGCACGTGGCCTGTGAGCACCCACGGGGGGCGGGGGGGGCGGGGGGCATGCCTGGGTCCCTTTATGGGCATGCCTGGGTCCCTTCTCTAGTGACCACTCCTGGGTTCCCTTCTTGGGGCACTCCTGGGTCCCTTTTGGGGCATGCCTGGGTCCCTTCTCTAGTGGGCACTCCTGGGTCCCTTCTCCAGGGGGCACTCCTGGGTTCCCCTCTTGGGGCACTCCTGGGTCCCTTTTGGGGCATGCCTGGGTCCCTTGGCTGGGGGTGCTCCTGGGGCTGGTTGTTGGGGGATCACTTCTTGGGGCACTCCTGGGTCCCTTCTCTAGTGAGCACTCCTGGGTCCCTTTTGGGGCACTCCTGGGTCCCTTTTGGGGCATGCCTGGGTCCCTTGGCTGGGGATACTCCTGGGGCCGGTTGTTGGGAGAATCCCCTTTGGGGCACTCCTGGGTCCCTTTTGAGGCACTCCTGGGTCCCTTTTGGGGCATGCCTGGGTCCCTTCTCTAGTGACCACTCCTGGGTTCCCTTCTTGGGGCACTCCTGGGTCCCTTTTGGGGCATGCCTGGGTCCCTTCTCTAGTGGGCACTCCTGGGTCCCTTCTCCAGGGGGCACTCCTGGGTTCCCTTCTTGGGGCACTCCTGGGTCCCTTTTGGGGCATGCCTGGGTCCCTTGGCTGGGGGGTGCTCCTGGGGCTGGTTGTTGGGGGATCACTTCTTGGGGCACTCCTGGGTCCCTTCTCTAGTGAGCACTCCTGGGTTCCCTTCTTGGGGCACTCCTGGGTCCCTTTTGGGGCATGCCTGGGTCCCTTCTCTAGTGGGCACTCCTGGGTCCCTTTTCCAGGGGGCACTCCTGGGTTCCCCTCTTGGGGCACTCCTGGGTCCCTTTTGGGGCATGCCTGGGTCCCTTGGCTGGGGATACTCCTGGGGCCGGTTGTTGGGAGAATCCCCTTTGGGGCACTCCTGGGTCCCTTTTGAGGCACTCCTGGGTCCCTTTTGGGGCATGCCTGGGTCCCTTGGCCGGGGGGCACTCCTGGGTTCCCTTCTTGGGGCACTCCTGGGTCCCTTCTTGGGGCACTCCTGGGTCCCTTCTCTAGTGGGCACTCCTGGGTCCCTTCTCCAGGGGGCACTCCTGGGTTCCCCTCTTGGGGCACTCCTGGGTCCCTTTTGGGGCATGCCTGGGTCCCTTGGCTGGGGGGTGCTCCTGGGGCTGGTTGTTGGGGGATCACTTCTTTGGGCACTCCTGGGTCCCTTCTCTAGTGAGCACTCCTGGGTTCCCTTCTTGGGGCACTCCTGGGTCCCTTTTGGGGCATGCCTGGGTCCCTTCTCTAGTGGGCACTCCTGGGTCCCTTCTCCAGGGGGCACTCCTGGGTTCCCCTCTTGGGGCACTCCTGGGTCCCTTTTGGGGCATGCCTGGGTCCCTTGGCTGGGGGGTGCTCCTGGGGCTGGTTGTTGGGGGATCACTTCTTGGGGCACTCCTGGGTCCCTTCTCTAGTGAGCACTCCTGGGTTCCCTTCTTGGGGCACTCCTGGGTCCCTTTTGGGGCATGCCTGGGTCCCTTCTCTAGTGGGCACTCCTGGGTCCCTTCTCCAGGGAGCACTCCTGGGTTCCCCTCTTGGGGCACTCCTGGGTCCCTTTTGGGGCATGCCTGGGTCCCTTGGCTGGGGGTGCTCCTGGGGCTGGTTGTTGGGGGATCACTTCTTGGGGCACTCCTGGGTCCCTTCTCTAGTGAGCACTCCTGGGTCCCTTTTGGGGCACTCCTGGGTCCCTTTTGGGGCATGCCTGGGTCCCTTGGCTGGGGGGTGCTCCTGGGGCTGGTTGTTGGGGGATCACTTCTTGGGGCACTCCTGGGTCCCTTCTCCAGGGGGCACTCCTGGGTTCCCCTCTTGGGGCACTCCTGGGTCCCTTTTGGGGCATGCCTGGGTCCCTTGGCTGGGGGGTGCTCCTGGGGCTGGTTGTTGGGGGATCACTTCTTGGGGCACTCCTGGGTCCCTTCTCCAGGGGGCACTCCTGGGTTCCCCTCTTGGGGCACTCCTGGGTCCCTTTTGGGGCATGCCTGGGTCCCTTGGCTGGGGGGTGCTCCTGGGGCTGGTTGTTGGGGGATCACTTCTTGGGGCACTCCTGGGTCCCTTCTCTAGTGAGCACTCCTGGGTCCCTTTTGGGGCACTCCTGCGTCCCTTTTGGGGCATGCCTGGGTCCCTTGGCTGGGGATACTCCTGGGGCCGGTTGTTGGGAGAATCCCCTTTGGGGCACTCCTGGGTCCCTTTTGGGGCACTCCTGGGTCCCTTCTTGGGGCACGCCTGGGTCCCTTCTCTAGGGGGCACTCCTGGGTCCCTTCTTGGGTTATGCCTGGGTTCCTCTCTTGGGGCACTCCTAGGTCCCTTCTCTAGTGAGCACTCCTGGGTTCCCTTCTTGGGGCATGCCTGGGTCCCTTTTGGGGCATGCCTGGGTCCCTTGTCCAGAGGGTACTCCTGGGTCCCTTTATTCAGGGATCGTTTCTTGGGGCACTCCTGGGTCCCCTCCCGAACTCCTGGGTCCCTCCGAACTCCTGGGTCCCCCCTAAAATATTAGTTCCCAAACTCCTGGGTCCCCCAAACCCATGTTACCCCCGAACTCCTGGGTCCCTCCCGAACTCCTGGGTCCCTCCTGAACTCCTGGGTCCCCCCCAAACCCATGTGACCCCCGAACTCCTGGGTCCCTCCCGAACTCCTGGGTCCCCCCGAACTCCTGGGTATCCCCCCCCCTAAACCATTAACTCCCGAACTCCTGGGTCCCCCCTGACCCTCTCCCCTCCCCCCCCAGATGCCCCCCGCCCCCCCACTCTGAACGGGACCCTGTGGGTCGTGGCCGGGGAGCCCTTGACCTTGACCTGCGGCGCCTCGGCCCACCCGCTGCCCATCGTGTCCCTGGCGCGGGGGCGCCGCCTGGTGGCCGTGGCCGTCTACGAGCCCCAGGTGACCTTGACCTTGGAGGCGGCCCGGCCTGAGGATGGGGGGGAGTATTTGTGCCGGGCCGAGAACCAGCACGGCCAGAGCAGCCGCGTCTTCAATGTCAGCGTGCAGTGTGAGTCGGGGGGGCCCTATGGGGGGTCTGTGGGGTCCCTATGGGGGTCTGGGGGGGTCTATGGGGGTCCTAAGGGGGTCTGTGGGGTCCCTATGGGGGTCTGTAGGGTCCCTAAGGGGGTCTGGGGGGTCCCTATGGGAGTCTATGGGATCCCTATGGGGGTCTATGGGGTCCCTAAGTGGGTCTAAGGGGGGCATTGGGGTTCCTATGGGGGTCTATGGGGGGTATTGGGGTCCATAAGGGGGTCTATGGGGTCCCTATGGGGGTCTGTGGGGGTCTACAGGATCCCTAAGGGGGTCTAAGGGGGGCATTGGGGTCCCTATGGGGTCCCTATGGGGGTCTATGGGGTCCCTATGGGGATCTATGGGGTCCCTAGGGGGGTCTGTGGGGTCCCTATGTGGGTCTGGGGGAGGCATTGGGGTCCCTAAGGGGGTCTATGGGGGGTCTATGGTGTCCCTAAGGGGGTCTATGGGGGTCTATGGGGTCCCTATGTGGGTCTGGGGGGGGCTATGGGGTCCCTATGGGCGTCTATGGGGGTCTATGGGATCCCTATGGGGGTCTATGGGGGTCTACAGGGTCCCTAAGAAGGTCTAAGGGGGGCATTGGGGGGTATTGGGGTCCCTAAGGGGGTCTATGGGGTCTCTAAGGGGGTATTGGGGGACCTTAAGGGGTCTAGGGAGGGATATTGGGGTCCCTATGGGGGTCTATGGGGTCCCTATGGGGGTCTATGGTGTCCCTATGGGGGTCTGTGGGGGGTCTACAGGGTCCCTAAGGAGGTCTAAGGGGGGCATTGGGGTTCCTATGGGGGTCTATGGGGGGTCTATGGGGTCCCTAAGGGGGTCCATGGGGTCCCTAAGGGGGTCTATGGGGGTCTACAGGGTCCCTAAGGGGGTCTAAGGGGGGAATTGGGGTCCTTAAGGGGGGTATTGGGGTCCCTATGGGAGTCTATGGGGTCCCTAAGGGGGTCTATGGGGGTCTACAGGGTCCTTAAGGGGGGTATTGGGGTCCCTAAGGGTCCCTATGGGGGGCTATGTGGCATATAAGGGGGTCTGTGGGGGGTATTGGGGTCCCTAAGGGTCCCTATGGGGGGCTATGTGGCATATAAGGGGGTCTGTGGGGGGTATTGGGGTCCCTAAGGGTCCCTATGGGGGGTCTATGGGGGATATAAGGGGGGTCTGTGGGGGGTATTGGGGTCCCTAAGGGGGGTCAAAGGGGGGCATTGGGGTCCTTAAGGGGGGTATTGGGGTTCCTATGGGGGTCTATGGGGTCCCTAAGGGGGTCTATGGGGGGTATTAAGAGTCCCTAAGGGGGTCTATGGGGGTCTATGGGGTTCCTATGGGGGTCTATGGAGTCCCTAAGGGGGGGTATTGGGGTCCCTAAGGGGGGTATTGGGGTCCCTAAGGGGGTCTAAGGGGGGCATTTGGGTCCTTAAGGGGGGTATTGGGGTTCCTAAGGGTCCCTAAGGGGGGTCTATGGGGGATATAAGGGGGTCTGTGGGGGGTATTGGGGTCCCTAAGGGGGGTATTGGGGTTCCTATGGGGGTCTATGGGGTCCCTAAGGGGGTCTATGGGGGGTATTAGAGTCCCTAAGGGGGTCTATGGGGTTCCTATGGGGGTCTATGGAGTCCCTAAGGGGGGGTATTGGGGTCCCTAAGGGGGTCCAAGGGGGGCATTTGGGTCCTTAAGGGGGGTATTGGGGTCCCTAAGGGTCCCTATGGGGGGTCTATGTGGCATATAAGGGGGTCTGTGGGGGGTATTGGGGTCCCTAAGGTGCCCTAAGGGGGTCTAAGGGGGTCTATGGGGTCCCTAAGGGGGTCTATGGGGTCCCTAAGGGGGTCTATGGGGGTCTATGGGGTCCCTATGTGGGTCTGGGGGGGGCTACAGGGTCCCTAAGGGGGTCTAAGGGGGGCATTTGGGTCCCTAAGGGGGTCTATGGGGTCCCTATGGGGGTCTATGGAGTCCCTAAGTGGGGTATTGGGGTCCCTAAGGGGGTACTGGGGGGTTATTGGGGATCTAGGGGAGGTATCGAGGTCCCTAAGGGGGTCTATGGGGGGCAGTGGGGGGTCTATGGGGGATATTGGGGGGTCTCAGGGGGGTATTTGGGTCCTTAAGGGGGGTATTGGGGTCCCTATGGAGGTCTATGGGGTCCCTAAGGGTCCTTATGGGGGGTCTATGGGGGATATAAGGGGTCCCTATGGGGTCCCTATGGGGGTCTATGGGGTCTCTAAGGGGGTATTGGGGTCCCCAAGGGGGTCTGTAGGGGGTATTGGGGTCCCTAAGGGGTGTTTAAGGGGGGGTATTGGGGTCCCCAAGGGGGTCTAAGGGGTTTATTGGGGTCCCTAAGGGGTTATCTGGGGGGGTCATGGGTTATTAGTGACCCTAACGGGGGTGACATTTGGGGGTGTCCCCCCCAAAGTGACACC
>NW_028115466.1:0-34738 GCF_964273445.1 Streptopelia decaocto | reverse complement strand
AAATTCTGTTGAAGCTTTTAAAATTCTCTCTAGAATTTTCAAAATCCATGGCCACATGTTTACAATTTCACGTAAAAAAATGGCTAAAATTCCAGTTGAAATTTTTTCAAAGTCCCTTAAAAATTTTCCAATTTTTGTCCCAATTCTTCCCATTCCCATTGAAACTTTTCAAATCCCTCTCAAAAGTGTTGAAATTCTGTTGAAGCTTTTAAAATTCTCTCTAGAATTTTCAAAATCCATGGCCACATGTTTACAATTTCACGTCAAAAAATGGCTAAAATTCCAGTTGAAATTTTTTCAAAGTCCCTTAAAAATTTTCCAAATTTTGTCCCAATTCTTCCCATTCCCATTGAATCTTTTCAAATCCCTCTCAAAAGTGTTGAAATTCTGTTGAAGCTTTTAAAATTCTCTCTAGAATTTTCATAATCCATGTCCACATGTTTACAATTTCACATCAAAAAATGGCTAAAATTCCAGTTGAAATTTTTTCAAAGTCCCTTAAAAATTTTCCAATTTTTGTCCCAATTCTTCCCATTCCCATTGAAACTTTTCAAATCCCTCTCAAAAGTGTTGAAATTCTGTTGAAGCTTTTAAAATTCTCTCTAGAATTTTCAAAATCCATGGCCACATGTTTACAATTTCACGTAACAAAATGGCTAAAATTCCAGTTGAAATTTTTTCAAAGTCCCTTCAAAATTTTCCAATTTTTGTCCCAATTCTTCCCATTCCCATTGAAACTTTTCAAATCCCTCTCAAAATTGTTGAAATTCTGTTGAAGCTTTTAAAATTCTCTCTAGAATTTTCAAAATCCATGTCCACATGTTTACAATTTCACGTCAAAAAATGGCTAAAATTCCAGTTGAAATTTTTTCAAAGTCCCTTAAAAATTTTCCAATTTTTGTCCCAATTCTTCCCATTCCCATTGAAACTTTTCAAATCCCTCTCAAAATTGTTGAAATTCTGTTGAAGCTTTTAAAATTCTCTCTAGAATTTTCAAAATCCATGTCCACATGTTTACAATTTCACATAAAAAAATGGCTAAAATTCCAGTTGAAATTTTTTCAAAGTCCCTTAAAAATTTTCCAATTTTTGTCCCAATTCTTCCCATTCCCATTGAAACTTTTCAAATCCCTCTCAAAATTGTTCAAATACTGTTGAAGCTTTTAAAATTCTCTCTAGAATTTTCAAAATCCATGTCCACATGTTTACAATTTCACGTCAAAAAATGGCTAAAATTCCAGTTGAAATTTTTCAAAGTCCCTTAAAAATTTTCCAATTTTTGTCCCAATTCTTCCCATTCCCATTGAAACTTTTCAAATCCCTCTCAAAAGTGTTGAAATTCTGTTGACGCTTTTAAAATTCTCTCTAGAATTTTCAAAATCCATGGCCACATGTTTACAATTTCACGTCAAAAAATGGCTAAAATTCCAGCTGAAATTTTTTCAAAGTCCCTTAAAAATTTTCCCATTTTTGTCCCAATTCTTCCCATTCCCATTGAAACTTTTCAAATCCCTCTCAAAAGTGTTGAAATTCTGTTGAAGCTTTTAAAATTCTCTCTAGAATTTTCAAAATCCATGGCCACATGTTTACAATTTCACGTCAAAAAATGGCTAAAATTCCAGTTGAAATTTTTTCAAAGTCCCTTAAAAATTTTCCAATTTTTGTCCCAATTCTTCCCATTCCCATTGAAACTTTTCAAATCCCTCTCAAAATTGTTGAAATTCTCTTGAAGCTTTTAAAATTCTCTCTAGAATTTTCAAAATCCATGTCCACATGTTTACAATTTCACATAAAAAAATGGCTAAAATTCCAGTTGAAATTTTTTCAAAGTCCTGAAAAATTTTCCAATTTTTGTTCCAATTCTTCCCATTCCCATTGAAACTTTTCAAATCCCTCTCAAAATTGTTGAAATTCTCTTGAAGCTTTTAAAATTCTCTCTAGAATTTTCAAAATCCATGTCCACATGTTTACAATTTCACGTAAAAAAATGGCTAAAATTCCAGTTGAAATTTTTTCAAAGTCCCTTAAAAATTTTCCAATTTTTGTCCCAATTCTTCCCATTCCCATTGAAACTTTTCAAATCCCTCTCAAAAGTGTTGAAATTCTGTTGAAGCTTTTAAAATTCTCTCTAGAATTTTCAAAATCCATGGCCACATGTTTACAATTTCACGTCAAAAAATGGCTAAAATTCCAGTTGAAATTTTTTCAAAGTCCCTTAAAAATTTTCCAATTTTTGTCCCAATTCTTCCCATTCCCATTGAAACTTTTCAAATCCCTCTCAAAATTGTTGAAATTCTGTTAAAGCTTTTAAAAATTCTCTCTAGAATTTTCAAAATCCATGTCCACATGTTTACAATTTCACATAAAAAAATTGCTAAAATTCCAGTTGAAATTTTTTCAAAGTCCCTTAAAAATTTTCCAATTTTTGTCCCAATTCTTCCCATTCCCATTGAAACTTTTCAAATCCCTCTCAAAATTGTTGAAATTGTCTTGAAGCTTTTAAAATTCTCTCTAGAATTTTCAAAATCCATGTCCACATGTTTACAATTTCACATAAAAAAATGGCTAAAATTCCAGTTGAAATTTTTTCAAAGTCCCTTAAAAATTTTCCAATTTTTGTCCCAATTCTTCCCATTCCCATTGAAACTTTTCAAATCCCTCTCAAAATTGTTGAAATTCTGTTGAAGCTTTTAAAATTCTCTCTAGAATTTTCAAAATCCATGGCCACATGTTTACAATTTCACGTAAAAAAATGGCTAAAATTCCAGTTGAAATTTTTTCAAAGTCCCTTAAAAATTTTCCAATTTTTGTCCCAATTCTTCCCATTCCCATTGAAACTTTTCAAATCCCTCTCAAAAGTGTTGAAATTCTGTTGAAGCTTTTAAAATTCTCTCTAGAATTTTCAAAATCCATGGCCACATGTTTACAATTTCACGTCAAAAAATGGCTAAAATTCCAGTTGAAATTTTTTCAAAGTCCCTTAAAAATTTTCCAATTTTTGTCCCAATTCTTCCCATTCCCATTGAAACTTTTCAAATCCCTCTCAAAATTGTTGAAATTCTGTTGAAGCTTTTAAAATTCTCTCTAGAATTTTCATAATCCATGTCCACATGTTTACAATTTCACGTCAAAAAATGGCTAAAATTCCAGTTGAAATTTTTTCAAAGTCCCTTAAAAATTTTCCAATTTTTGTCCCAATTCTTCCCATTCCCATTGAAACTTTTCAAATCCCTCTCAAAATTGTTGAAATTCTGTTGAAGCTTTTAAAATTCTCTCTAGAATTTTCAAAATCCATGTCCACATGTTTACAATTTCACGTAACAAAATGGCTAAAATTCCAGTTGAAATTTTTTCAAAGTCCCTTAAAAATTTTCCAGTTTTTGTCCCAATTCTTCCCATTCCCATTGAAACTTTTCAAATCCCTCTCAAAATTGTTGAAATTCTGTTGAAGCTTTTAAAATTCTCTCTAGAATTTTCAAAATCCATGTCCACATGTTTACAATTTCACGTCAAAAAATGGCTAAAATTCCAGTTGAAATTTTTTCAAAGTCCCTTAAAAATTTTCCAATTTTTGTCCCAATTCTTCCCATTCCCATTGAAACTTTTCAAATCCCTCTCAAAATTGTTGAAATTCTGTTGAAGCTTTTAAAATTCTCTCTAGAATTTTCAAAATCCATGTCCACATGTTTACAATTTCACATCAAAAAATGGCTAAAATTCCAGTTGAAATTTTTTCAAAGTCCCTTAAAAATTTTCCAATTTTTGTCCCAATTCTTCCCATTCCCATTGAAACTTTTCAAATCCCTCTCAAAATTGTTGAAATTCTCTTGAAGCTTTTAAAATTCTCTCTAGAATTTTCAAAATCCATGTCCACATGTTTACAATTTCACATAAAAAAATGGCTAAAATTCCAGTTGAAATTTTTTCAAAGTCCCTTAAAAATTTTCCAATTTTTGTCCCAATTCTTCCCATTCCCATTGAAACTTTTCAAATCCCTCTCAAAATTGTTGAAATTCTGTTGAAGCTTTTAAAATTCTCTCTAGAATTTTCAAAATCCATGTCCACATGTTTACAATTTCACGTCAAAAAATGGCTAAAATTCCAGTTGAAATTTTTGCAAAGTCCCTTAAAAATTTTCCAATTTTTGTCCCAATTCTTCCCATTCCCATTGAAACTTTTCAAATCCCTCTCAAAATTGTTGAAATTCTCTTGAAGCTTTTAAAATTCTCTCTAGAATTTTCAAAATCCATGGCCACATGTTTACAATTTCACGTAACAAAATGGCTAAAATTCCAGTTGAAATTTTTTCAAAGTCCCTTAAAAATTTTCCAATTTTTGTCCCAATTCTTCCCATTCCCATTGAAACTTTTCAAATCCCTCTCAAAATTGTTGAAATTCTGTTGAAGCTTTTAAAATTCTCTCTAGAATTTTCAAAATCCATGGCCACATGTTTACAATTTCACGTAACAAAATGGCTAAAATTCCAGTTGAAATTTTTTCAAAGTCCCTTAAAAATTTTCCATTTTTTGTCCCAATTCTTCCCATTCCCATTGAAACTTTTCAAATCCCTCTCAAAATTGTTGAAATTCTGTTGAAGCTTTTAAAATTCTCTCTAGAATTTTCAAAATCCATGTCCACATGTTTACAATTTCACGTCAAAAAATGGCTAAAATTCCAGTTGAAATTTTTTCAAAGTCCCTTAAAAATTTTCCAATTTTTGTCCCAATTCTTCCCATTCCCATTGAAACTTTTCAAATCCCTCTCAAAATTGTTGAAATTCTGTTGAAGCTTTTAAAATTCTCTCTAGAATTTTCAAAATCCATGTCCACATGTTTACAATTTCACGTCAAAAAATGGCTAAAATTCCAGTTGAAATTTTTGCAAAGTCCCTTAAAAATTTTCCAATTTTTGTCCCAATTCTTCCCATTCCCATTGAAACTTTTCAAATCCCTCTCAAAATTGTTGAAATTCTCTTGAAGCTTTTAAAATTCTCTCTAGAATTTTCAAAATCCATGTCCACATGTTTACAATTTCACATCAAAAAATGGCTAAAATTCCAGTTGAAATTTTTTCAAAGTCCCTTAAAAATTTTCCAATTTTTGTCCCAATTCTTCCCATTCCCATTGAAACTTTTCAAATCCCTCTCAAAATTGTTGAAATTCTCTTGAAGCTTTTAAAATTCTCTCTAGAATTTTCAAAATCCATGGCCACATGTTTACAATTTCACGTCAAAAAATGGCTAAAATTCCAGTTGAAATTTTTGCAAAGTCCCTTAAAAATTTTCCAATTTTTGTCCCAATTCTTCCCATTCCCATTGAAACTTTTCAAATCCCTCTCAAAATTGTTGAAATTCTGTTGAAGCTTTTAAAATTCTCTCTAGAATTTTCAAAATCCATGTCCACATGTTTACAATTTCACGTAAAAAAAATGCTAAAATTCCAGTTGAAATTTTTTCAAAGTCCCTTAAAAATTTTCCAATTTTTGTCCCAATTCTTCCCATTCCCATTGAAACTTTTCAAATCCCTCTCAAAATTGTAGAAATTCTGTTAAAGCTTTTAAAATTCTCTCTAGAATTTTCAAAATCCATGTCCACGTTTACAATTTCACATAAAAAAATTGCTAAAATTCCAGTTGAAATTTTTTCAAAGTCCCTTAAAAATTTTCCAATTTATGTCCCAATTCTTCCCATTCCCATTGAAATTTTTCAAATCCCTCTCAAAATTGCTGAAATTCTGTTGAAGCTTTTAAAATTCTCTCTAGAATTTTCAAAATCCATGTCCACATGTTTACAATTTCACGTCAAAAAATTGCTAAAATTCCAGTTGAAATTTTTTCAAAGTTCCTTAAAAATTTTCCAATTTTTGTCCCAATTCTTCCCATTCCCATTGAAACTTTTCAAATCCCTCTCAAAATTGTTGAAATTCTCTTGAAGCTTTTAAAATTCTCTCTAGAATTTTCAAAATCCATGTCCACATGTTTACAATTTCACGTCAAAAAATGGCTAAAATTCCAGTTGAAATTTTTTCAAAGTCCCTGAAAAATTTTCCAATTTTTGTCCCAATTCTTCCCATTCCCATTGAAACTTTTCAAATCCCTCTCAAAATTGTTGAAATTCTCTTGAAGCTTTTAAAATTCTCTCTAGAATTTTCAAAATCCATGTCCACATGTTTACAATTTCACGTCAAAAAATTGCTAAAATTCCAGTTGAAATTTTTTCAAAGTTCCTGAAAAATTTTCTAATTTTTGTCCCAATTCTTCCCATTCCCATTGAAACTTTTCAAATCCCTCTCAAAATTGTTGAAATTCTCTTGAAGCTTTTAAAATTCTCTCTAGAATTTTCAAAATCCATGGCCACAGGTTTACAATTTCACGTAAAAAAATGCGAAAATTCCAGTTGAAATTTTTTCAAAGTCCCTTAAAAATTTTCCAATTTTTGTCCCAATTCTTCCCATTCCCATTGAAACTTTTCAAATCCCTCTCAAAATTGTAGAAATTCTGTTAAAGCTTTTAAAATTCTCTCTAGAATTTTCAAAATCCATGTCCACATGTTTACAATTTCACGTCAAAAAATGGCTAAAATTCCAGTTGAAATTTTTTCAAAGTCCCTTAAAAATTTTCCAATTTTTGTCCCAATTCTTCCCATTCCCATTGAAACTTTTCAAATCCCTCTCAAAAGTGTTGAAATTCTCTTGAAGCTCTTAAAATTCTCTCTAGAATTTTCAAAATCCATGTCCACATGTTTACAATTTCACGTCAAAAAATGGCTAAAATTCCAGTTGAAATTTTTTCAAAGTCCCTTAAAAATTTTCCAATTTTTGTCCCAATTCTTCCCATTCCCATGGAAACTTTTCAAATCCCTCTCAAAATTGTTGAAATTCTGTTGAAGCTTTTAAAATTCTCTCTAGAATTTTCAAAATCCATGTCCACATGTTTACAATTTCACGTCAAAAAATGGCTAAAATTCCAGTTGAAATTTTTTCAAAGTCCCTTAAAAATTTTCCAATTTTTGTCCCAATTCTTCCCATTCCCATTGAAACTTTTCAAATCCCTCTCAAAATTGTTGAAATTCTCTTGAAGCTTTTAAAATTCTCTCTAGAATTTTCAAAATCCATGTCCACGTTTACAATTTCACATAAAAAAATGGCTAAAATTCCAGTTGAAATTTTTTCAAAGTCCCTTAAAAATTTTCCAATTTATGTCCCAATTCTTCCCATTCCCATTGAAATTTTTCAAATCCCTCTCAAAATTGCTGAAATTCTGTTGAAGCTTTTAAAATTCTCTCTAGAATTTTCAAAATCCATGTCCACATGTTTACAATTTCACGTCAAAAAATTGCTAAAATTCCAGTTGAAATTTTTTCAAAGTTCCTTAAAAATTTTCCAATTTTTGTCCCAATTCTTCCCATTCCCATTGAAACTTTTCAAATCCCTCTCAAAATTGTTGAAATTCTGTTGAAGCTTTTAAAATTCTCTCTAGAATTTTCAAAATCCATGTCCACATGTTTACAATTTCACGTCAAAAAATTGCTAAAATTCCAGTTGAAATTTTTTCAAAGTTCCTGAAAAATTTTCCAATTTTTGTCCCAATTCTTCCCATTCCCATTGAAACTTTTCAAATCCCTCTCAAAATTGTTGAAATTCTCTTGAAGCTTTTAAAATTCTCTCTAGAATTTTCAAAATCCATGGCCACAGGTTTACAATTTCACGTAAAAAAATGCGAAAATTCCAGTTGAAATTTTTTCAAAGTCCCTTAAAAATTTTCCAATTTTTGTCCCAATTCTTCCCATTCCCATTGAAACTTTTCAAATCCCTCTCAAAATTGTTGAAATTCTGTTAAAGCTTTTAAAATTCTCTCTAGAATTTTCATAATCCATGTCCACATGTTTACAATTTCACGTCAAAAAATGGCTAAAATTCCAGTTGAAATTTTTTCAAAGTCCCTTAAAAATTTTCCAATTTTTGTCCCAATTCTTCCCATTCCCATTGAAACTTTTCAAATCCCTCTCAAAAGTGTTGAAATTCTCTTGAAGCTCTTAAAATTCTCTCTAGAATTTTCAAAATCCATGTCCACATGTTTACAATTTCACGTCAAAAAATGGCTAAAATTCCAGTTGAAATTTTTTCAAAGTCCCTTAAAAATTTTCCAATTTTTGTCCCAATTCTTCCCATTCCCATGGAAACTTTTCAAATCCCTCTCAAAATTGTTGAAATTCTCTTGAAGCTTTTAAAATTCTCTCTAGAATTTTCAAAATCCATGTCCACATGTTTACAATTTCACGTCAAAAAATGGCTAAAATTCCAGTTGAAATTTTTTCAAAGTCCCTTAAAAATTTTCCAATTTTTGTCCCAATTCTTCCCATTCCCATTGAAACTTTTCAAATCCCTCTCAAAATTGTTGAAATTCTCTTGAAGCTTTTAAAATTCTCTCTAGAATTTTCAAAATCCATGTCCACATGTTTACAATTTCATGTCAAAAAATGGCTAAAATTCAGGCTGAAATTTTTTCAAAGTCCCTTAAAAATTTTCCAATTTTTGTCCCAATTCTTCCCATTCCCATTGAAGCTTTTCAAATCCCTCTCAAAATTGTTGAAATTCTCTTGAAGCTTTTAAAATTCTCTCTAGAATTTTCAAAATCCATGGCCACATGTTTACAATTTCACGTCAAAAAATGGCTAAAATTCCAGTTGAAATTTTTGCAAAGTCCCTTAAAAATTTTCCAATTTTTGTCCCAATTCTTCCCATTCCCATTGAAACTTTTCAAATCCCTCTCAAAATTGTTGAAATTCTGTTGAAGCTTTTAAAATTCTCTCTAGAATTTTCAAAATCCATGTCCACATGTTTACAATTTCACGTAAAAAAAATGCTAAAATTCCAGTTGAAATTTTTTCAAAGTCCCTTAAAAATTTTCCAATTTTTGTCCCAATTCTTCCCATTCCCATTGAAACTTTTCAAATCCCTCTCAAAATTGTAGAAATTCTGTTAAAGCTTTTAAAATTCTCTCTAGAATTTTCAAAATCCATGTCCACGTTTACAATTTCACATAAAAAAATTGCTAAAATTCCAGTTGAAATTTTTTCAAAGTCCCTTAAAAATTTTCCAATTTATGTCCCAATTCTTCCCATTCCCATTGAAATTTTTCAAATCCCTCTCAAAATTGCTGAAATTCTGTTGAAGCTTTTAAAATTCTCTCTAGAATTTTCAAAATCCATGTCCACATGTTTACAATTTCACGTCAAAAAATTGCTAAAATTCCAGTTGAAATTTTTTCAAAGTTCCTTAAAAATTTTCCAATTTTTGTCCCAATTCTTCCCATTCCCATTGAAACTTTTCAAATCCCTCTCAAAATTGTTGAAATTCTCTTGAAGCTTTTAAAATTCTCTCTAGAATTTTCAAAATCCATGTCCACATGTTTACAATTTCACGTCAAAAAATGGCTAAAATTCCAGTTGAAATTTTTTCAAAGTCCCTGAAAAATTTTCCAATTTTTGTCCCAATTCTTCCCATTCCCATTGAAACTTTTCAAATCCCTCTCAAAATTGTTGAAATTCTCTTGAAGCTTTTAAAATTCTCTCTAGAATTTTCAAAATCCATGTCCACATGTTTACAATTTCACGTCAAAAAATTGCTAAAATTCCAGTTGAAATTTTTTCAAAGTTCCTGAAAAATTTTCTAATTTTGTCCCAATTCTTCCCATTCCCATTGAAACTTTTCAAATCCCTCTCAAAATTGTTGAAATTCTCTTGAAGCTTTTAAAATTCTCTCTAGAATTTTCAAAATCCATGGCCACAGGTTTACAATTTCACGTAAAAAAATGCGAAAATTCCAGTTGAAATTTTTTCAAAGTCCCTTAAAAATTTTCCAATTTTTGTCCCAATTCTTCCCATTCCCATTGAAACTTTTCAAATCCCTCTCAAAATTGTAGAAATTCTGTTAAAGCTTTTAAAATTCTCTCTAGAATTTTCAAAATCCATGTCCACATGTTTACAATTTCACGTCAAAAAATGGCTAAAATTCCAGTTGAAATTTTTTCAAAGTCCCTTAAAAATTTTCCAATTTTTGTCCCAATTCTTCCCATTCCCATTGAAACTTTTCAAATCCCTCTCAAAAGTGTTGAAATTCTCTTGAAGCTCTTAAAATTCTCTCTAGAATTTTCAAAATCCATGTCCACATGTTTACAATTTCACGTCAAAAAATGGCTAAAATTCCAGTTGAAATTTTTTCAAAGTCCCTTAAAAATTTTCCAATTTTTGTCCCAATTCTTCCCATTCCCATGGAAACTTTTCAAATCCCTCTCAAAATTGTTGAAATTCTGTTGAAGCTTTTAAAATTCTCTCTAGAATTTTCAAAATCCATGTCCACATGTTTACAATTTCACGTCAAAAAATGGCTAAAATTCCAGTTGAAATTTTTTCAAAGTCCCTTAAAAATTTTCCAATTTTTGTCCCAATTCTTCCCATTCCCATTGAAACTTTTCAAATCCCTCTCAAAATTGTTGAAATTCTCTTGAAGCTTTTAAAATTCTCTCTAGAATTTTCAAAATCCATGGCCACATGTTTACAATTTCACGTCAAAAAATGGCTAAAATTCCAGTTGAAATTTTTTCAAAGTCCCTTAAAAATTTTCCAATTTTTGTCCCAATTCTTCCCATTCCCATTGAAACTTTTCAAATCCCTCTCAAAATTGTTGAAATTCTCTTGAAGCTTTTAAAATTCTCTCTAGAATTTTCAAAATCCATGTCCACATGTTTACAATTTCACGTCAAAAAATGGCTAAAATTCAGGTTGAAATTTTTTCAAAGTCCCTTAAAAATTTTCCAATTTTTGTCCCAATTCTTCCCATTCCCATTGAAACTTTTCAAATCCCTCTCCAAATTGTTGAAATTCTGTTGAAGCTTTTATAATTCTCTCTAGAATTTTCAAAATCCATGGCCACATGTTTACAATTTCACGTCAAAAAATGGCTAAAATTCCAGTTGAAATTTTTTCAAAGTCCCTTAAAAATTTTCCAATTTTTGTCCCAATTCTTCCCATTCCCATTGAAACTTTTCAAATCCCTCTCAAAAGTGTTGAAATTCTGTTGAAGCTTTTAAAATTCTCTCTAGAATTTTCAAAATCCATGTCCACATGTTTACAATTTCACATAAAAAAATTGCTAAAATTCCAGTTGAAATTTTTTCAAAGTCCCTTAAAAATTTTCCAATTTTTGTCCCAATTCTTCCCATTCCCATTGAAACTTTTCAAATCCCTCTCAAAAGTGTTGAAATTCTGTTGAAGCTTTTAAAATTCTCTCTAGAATTTTCAAAATCCATGGCCACATGTTTACAATTTCACATAAAAAAATTGCTAAAATTCCAGTTGAAATTTTTTCAAAGTCCCTTAAAAATTTTCCAGTTTTTGTCCCAATTCTTCCCATTCCCATTGAAACTTTTCAAATCCCTCTCAAAATTGTAGAAATTTTGTTAAAGCTTTTAAAATTCTCTCTAGAATTTTCAAAATCCATGTCCACGTTTACAATTTCACATAAAAAAATTGCTAAAATTCCAGTTGAAATTTTTTCAAAGTCCCTTAAAAATTTTCCAATTTATGTCCCAATTCTTCCCATTCCCATTGAAATTTTTCAAATCCCTCTCAAAATTGTTGAAATTCTCTTGAAGCTTTTAAAATTCTCTCTAGAATTTTCAAAATCCATGGCCACATGTTTACAATTTCACATCAAAAAATGGCTAAAATTCCAGTTGAAATTTTTTCAAAGTCCCTTAAAAATTTTCCAATTTTTGTCCCAATTCTTCCCATTCCCATTGAAACTTTTCAAATCCCTCTCAAAATTGTTGAAATTCTGTTGAAGCTTTTAAAATTCTCTCTAGAATTTTCAAAATCCATGTCCACATGTTTACAATTTCACGTCAAAAAATGGCTAAAATTCCAGTTGAAATTTTTTCAAAGTCCCTTAAAAGTTTTCCAATTTTTGTCCCAATTCTTCCCATTCCCATTGAAACTTTTCAAATCCCTCTCAAAATTGTTGAAATTCTCTTGAAGCTTTTAAAATTCTCTCTAGAATTTTCAAAATCCATGTCCACATGTTTACAATTTCACATAAAAAAATTGCTAAAATTCCAGTTGAAATTTTTTCAAAGTTCCTTAAAAATTTTCCAATTTTTGTCCCAATTCTTCCCATTCCCATTGAAACTTTTCAAATCCCTCTCAAAATTGTAGAAATTCTGTTGAAGCTTTTAAAATTCTCTCTAGAATTTTCAAAATCCATGTCCACATGTTTACAATTTCACGTCAAAAAATTGCTGAAATTACAGTTGAAATTTTTTCAAAGTCCCTTAAAAATTTTCCAATTTTTGTCCCAATTCTTCCCATTCCCATTGAAACTTTTCAAATCCCTCTCAAAATTGTAGAAATTCTGTTGAAGCTCTTAAAATTCTCTCTAGAATTTTCAAAATCCATGTCCACATGTTTACAATTTCAAGTAAAAAAATGGCTAAAATTCCAGTTGAAATTTTTTCAAAGTTCCTTAAAAATTTTACAATTTTTGTTCCAATTCTTCCCATTCCCATTGAAACTTTTCAAATCCCTCTCAAAATTGTTGAAATTCTGTTGAAGCTTTTAAAATTCTCTCTAGAATTTTCAAAATCCATGTCCACATGTTTACAATTTCACGTAAAAAAATTGCTAAAATTCCAGTTGAAATTTTTTCAAAGTCCCTTAAAAATTTTACAATTTTTGTCCCAATTCTTCCCATTCCCATTGAAACTTTTCAAATCCCTCTCAAAAGTGTTGAAATTCTGTTGAAGCTTTTAAAATTCTCTCTAGAATTTTCAAAATCCATGTCCACATGTTTACAATTTCACGTCAAAAAATGGCTAAAATTCCAGTTGAAATTTTTGCAAAGTCCCTTAAAAATTTTCCAATTTTTGTCCCAATTCTTCCCATTCCCATTGAAACTTTTCAAATCCCTCTCAAAATTGTTGAAATTCTGTTGAAGCTTTTAAAATTCTCTCTAGAATTTTCAAAATCCATGTCCACATGTTTACAATTTCACGTCAAAAAATGGCTAAAATTCCAGTTGAAATTTTTTCAAAGTCCCTTAAAAATTTTCCAATTTTTGTCCCAATTCTTCCCATTCCCATTGAAACTTTTCAAATCCCTCTCAAAATTGTAGAAATTCTGTTAAAGCTTTTAAAATTCTCTCTAGAATTTTCAAAATCCATGTCCACGTTTACAATTTCACATAAAAAAATTGCTAAAATTCCAGTTGAAATTTTTTCAAAGTCCCTTAAAAATTTTCCAATTTATGTCCCAATTCTTCCCATTCCCATTGAAATTTTTCAAATCCCTCTCAAAATTGCTGAAATTCTGTTGAAGCTTTTAAAATTCTCTCTAGAATTTTCAAAATCCATGTCCACATGTTTACAATTTCACGTCAAAAAATTGCTAAAATTCCAGTTGAAATTTTTTCAAAGTTCCTTAAAAATTTTCCAATTTTTGTCCCAATTCTTCCCATTCCCATTGAAACTTTTCAAATCCCTCTCAAAATTGTTGAAATTCTCTTGAAGCTTTTAAAATTCTCTCTAGAATTTTCAAAATCCATGTCCACATGTTTACAATTTCACATAAAAAAATTGCTAAAATTCCAGTTGAAATTTTTTCAAAGTCCCTTAAAAATTTTCCAATTTTTGTCCCAATTCTTCCCATTCCCATTGAAACTTTTCAAATCCCTCTCAAAATTGTTGAAATTCTGTTGAAGCTTTTAAAATTCTCTCTAGAATTTTCAAAATCCATGGCCACAGGTTTACAATTTCACGTAAAAAAATGCTAAAATTCCAGTTGAAATTTTTTCAAAGTCCCTTAAAAATTTTCCAATTTTTGTCCCAATTCTTCCCATTCCCATTGAAACTTTTCAAATCCCTCTCAAAATTGTAGAAATTCTGTTAAAGCTTTTAAAATTCTCTCTAGAATTTTCAAAATCCATGTCCACGTTTACAATTTCACATAAAAAAATTGCTAAAATTCCAGTTGAAATTTTTTCAAAGTCCCTTAAAAATTTTCCAATTTATGTCCCAATTCTTCCCATTCCCATTGAAATTTTTCAAATCCCTCTCAAAATTGTTGAAATTCTCTTGAAGCTTTTAAAATTCTCTCTAGAATTTTCAAAATCCATGTCCACATGTTTACAATTTCACGTCAAAAAATGGCTAAAATTCCAGTTGAAATTTTTTCAAAGTCCCTTAAAAGTTTTCCAATTTTTGTCCCAATTCTTCCCATTCCCATTGAAACTTTTCAAATCCCTCTCAAAATTGTTGAAATTCTCTTGAAGCTTTTAAAATTCTCTCTAGAATTTTCAAAATCCATGTCCACATGTTTACAATTTCACATAAAAAAATTGCTAAAATTCCAGTTGAAATTTTTTCAAAGTCCCTTAAAAATTTTCCAATTTTTGTCCCAATTCTTCCCATTCCCATTGAAACTTTTCAAATCCCTCTCAAAATTGTTGAAATTCTCTTGAAGCTTTTAAAATTCTCTCTAGAATTTTCAAAATCCATGTCCACATGTTTACAATTTCACATAAAAAAATTGCTAAAATTCCAGTTGAAATTTTTTCAAAGTCCCTTAAAAATTTTCCAATTTTTGTCCCAATTCTTCCCATTCCCATTGAAACTTTTCAAATCCCTCTCAAAATTGTTGAAATTCTGTTGAAGCTTTTAAAATTCTCTCTAGAATTTTCAAAATCCATGTCCACATGTTTACAATTTCACATAAAAAAATGGCTAAAATTCCAGTTGAAATTTTTGCAAAGTCCCTTAAAAATTTTCCAATTTTTGTCCCAATTCTTCCCATTCCCATTGAAACTTTTCAAATCCCTCTCAAAATTGTTGAAATTCTGTTGAAGCTTTTAAAATTCTCTCTAGAATTTTCAAAATCCATGTCCACATGTTTACAATTTCACGTAAAAAAATGCTAAAATTCCAGTTGAAATTTTTTCAAAGTCCCTTAAAAATTTTCCAATTTTTGTCCCAATTCTTCCCATTCCCATTGAAACTTTTCAAATCCCTCTCAAAAGTGTAGAAATTCTTTTAAAGCTTTTAAAATTCTCTCTAGAATTTTCAAAATCCATGTCCACGTTTACAATTTCACATAAAAAAATGGCTAAAATTCCAGTTGAAATTTTTTCAAAGTCCCTTAAAAATTTTCCAATTTATGTCCCAATTCTTCCCATTCCCATTGAAATTTTTCAAATCCCTCTCAAAATTGTTGAAATTCTGTTGAAGCTTTTAAAATTCTCTCTAGAATTTTCAAAATCCATGTCCACATGTTTACAATTTCACATAAAAAAATGGCTAAAATTCCAGTTGAAATTTTTTCAAAGTTCCTTAAAAATTTTCCAATTTTTGTCCCAATTCTTCCCATTCCCATTGAAACTTTTCAAATCCCTCTCAAAATTGTTGAAATTCTCTTGAAGCTTTTAAAATTCTCTCTAGAATTTTCAAAATCCATGTCCACATGTTTACAATTTCACATAAAAAAATTGCTAAAATTCCAGTTGAAATTTTTTCAAAGTCCCTTAAAAATTTTCCAATTTTTGTCCCAATTCTTCCCATTCCCATTGAAACTTTTCAAATCCCTCTCAAAATTGTTGAAATTCTGTTGAAGCTTTTAAAATTCTCTCTAGAATTTTCAAAATCCATGTCCACATGTTTACAATTTCACGTAAAAAAATGCTAAAATTCCAGTTGAAATTTTTTCAAAGTCCCTTAAAAATTTTCCAATTTTTGTCCCAATTCTTCCCATTCCCATTGAAACTTTTCAAATCCCTCTCAAAATTGTAGAAATTCTGTTAAAGCTTTTAAAATTCTCTCTAGAATTTTCAAAATCCATGTCCACATGTTTACAATTTCACATAAAAAAATTGCTAAAATTCCAGTTGAAATTTTTTCAAAGTCCCTTAAAAATTTTCCAATTTATGTCCCAATTCTTCCCATTCCCATTGAAATTTTTCAAATCCCTCTCAAAATTGTTTAAATTCTCTTGAAGCTTTTAAAATTCTCTCTAGAATTTTCAAAATCCATGGCCACATGTTTATAATTTCACGTCAAAAAATGGCTAAAATTCCAGTTGAAATTTTTTCAAAGTCCCTTAAAAATTTTCCAATTTTTGTCCCAATTCTTCCCATTCCCATTGAAACTTTTCAAATCCCTCTCAAAATTGTTGAAATTCTCTTGAAGCTTTTAAAATTCTCTCTAGAATTTTCAAAATCCATGTCCACATGTTTACAATTTCACGTCAAAAAATGGCTAAAATTCCAGTTGAAATTTTTTCAAAGTCCCTTAAAAATTTTCCAATTTTTGTCCCAATTCTTCCCATTCCCATTGAAACTTTTCAAATCCCTCTCAAAATTGTTGAAATTCTCTTGAAGCTTTTAAAATTCTCTCTAGAATTTTCAAAATCCATGTCCACATGTTTACAATTTCACATAAAAAAATTGCTAAAATTCCAGTTGAAATTTTTTCAAAGTCCCTTAAAAATTTTCCAATTTTTGTCCCAATTCTTCCCATTCCCATTGAAACTTTTCAAATCCCTCTCAAAATTGTAGAAATTCTGTTGAAGCTTTTAAAATTCTCTCTAGAATTTTCAAAATCCATGTCCACATGTTTACAATTTCACGTCAAAAAATTGCTGAAATTACAGTTGAAATTTTTTCAAAGTCCCTTAAAAATTTTCCAATTTTTGTCCCAATTCTTCCCATTCCCATGGAAACTTTTCAAATCCCTCTCAAAATTGTTGAAATTCTCTTGAAGCTTTTAAAATTCTCTCTAGAATTTTCAAAATCCATGTCCACATGTTTACAATTTCAAGTAAAAAAATGGCTAAAATTCCAGTTGAAATTTTTTCAAAGTTCCTTAAAAATTTTACAATTTTTGTTCCAATTCTTCCCATTCCCATTGAAACTTTTCAAATCCCTCTCAAAATTGTTGAAATTCTGTTGAAGCTTTTAAAATTCTCTCTAGAATTTTCAAAATCCATGGCCACATGTTTACAATTTCACATAAAAAAATTGCTAAAATTCCAGTTGAAATTTTTTCAAAGTCCCTTAAAAATTTTCCAATTTTTGTCCCAATTCTTCCCATTCCCATTGAAACTTTTCAAATCCCTCTCAAAATTGTTGAAATTCTGTTGAAGCTTTTAAAATTCTCTCTAGAATTTTCAAAATCCATGTCCACATGTTTACAATTTCACGTAAAAAAAATGCTAAAATTCCAGTTGAAATTTTTTCAAAGTCCCTTAAAAATTTTCCAATTTTTGTCCCAATTCTTCCCATTCCCATTGAAACTTTTCAAATCCCTCTCAAAATTGTAGAAATTCTGTTGAAGCTTTTAAAATTCTCTCTAGAATTTTCAAAATCCATGTCCACATGTTTACAATTTCACGTCAAAAAATTGCTGAAATTACAGTTGAAATTTTTTCAAAGTCCCTTAAAAATTTTCCAATTTTTGTCCCAATTCTTCCCATTCCCATGGAAACTTTTCAAATCCCTCTCAAAATTGTTGAAATTCTCTTGAAGCTTTTAAAATTCTCTCTAGAATTTTCAAAATCCATGTCCACATGTTTACAATTTCAAGTAAAAAAATGGCTAAAATTCCAGTTGAAATTTTTTCAAAGTTCCTTAAAAATTTTACAATTTTTGTTCCAATTCTTCCCATTCCCATTGAAACTTTTCAAATCCCTCTCAAAATTGTTGAAATTCTGTTGAAGCTTTTAAAATTCTCTCTAGAATTTTCAAAATCCATGGCCACATGTTTACAATTTCACATAAAAAAATTGCTAAAATTCCAGTTGAAATTTTTTCAAAGTCCCTTAAAAATTTTCCAATTTTTGTCCCAATTCTTCCCATTCCCATTGAAACTTTTCAAATCCCTCTCAAAATTGTTGAAATTCTGTTGAAGCTTTTAAAATTCTCTCTAGAATTTTCAAAATCCATGTCCACATGTTTACAATTTCACGTAAAAAAAATGCTAAAATTCCAGTTGAAATTTTTTCAAAGTCCCTTAAAAATTTTACAATTTTTGTCCCAATTCTTCCCATTCCCATTGAAACTTTTCAAATCCCTCTCAAAATTGTTGAAATTCTGTTAAAGCTTTTAAAATTCTCTCTAGAATTTTCAAAATCCATGTCCACATGTTTACAATTTCACGTCAAAAAATGGCTAAAATTCCAGTTGAAATTTTTTCAAAGTCCCTTAAAAATTTTCCAATTTTTGTCCCAATTCTTCCCATTCCCATTGAAACTTTTCAAATCCCTCTCAAAATTGTTGAAATTCTCTTGAAGCTTTTAAAATTCTCTCTAGAATTTTCAAAATCCATGTCCACATGTTTACAATTTCACATTAAAAAATTGCTAAAATTCCAGTTGAAATTTTTTCAAAGTCCCTTAAAAATTTTCCAATTTTTGTCCCAATTCTTCCCATTCCCATTGAAACTTTTCAAATCCCTCTCAAAATTGTTGAAATTCTGTTGAAGCTTTTAAAATTCTCTCTATAATTTTCAAAATCCACTTCAACATGTTCACAATTTCACATAAAAAAATTGCTAAAATTCCAGTTGAAATTTTTTCAAAGTCCCTTAAAAATTTTCCAATTTTTGTCCCAATTCTTCCCATTCCCATTGAAACTTTTCAAATCCCTCTCAAAATTGTTGAAATTCTCTTGAAGCTTTTAAAATTCTCTCTAGAATTTTCAAAATCCATGTCCACATGTTCACAATTTCACGTCAAAAAATTGCTAAAATTCCAGTTGAAATTTTTTCAAAGTCCCTGAAAAATTTTCCAATTTTTGTCCCAATTCTTCCCATTCCCATTGAAACTTTTCAAATCCCTCTCAAAATTGTTGAAATTCTGTTGAAGCTTTTAAAATTCTCTCTAGAATTTTCAAAATCCATGTCCACATGTTTACAATTTCACGTCAAAAAATGGCTAAAATTCCAGTTGAAATTTTTTCAAAGTCCCTTAAAAATTTTCCAATTTTTGTCCCAATTATTCCCATTCGCATTGAAACTTTTCAAATCCCTCTCAAAATTGTTGAAATTCTCTTGAAGCTTTCAAAATTCTCTCTAGAATTTTCAAAATCCATGTCCACATGTTTACAATTTCACGTAAAAAAATGCTAAAATTCCAGTTGAAATTTTTTCAAAGTCCCTTAAAAATTTTCCAATTTTTGTCCCAATTCTTCCCATTCCCATTGAAACTTTTCAAATCCCTCTCAAAATTGTACAAATTCTGTTAAAGCTTTTAAAATTCTCTCTAGAATTTTCAAAATCCATGTCCACATGTTTACAATTTCACATAAAAAAATGGCTAAAATTCCAGTTGAAATTTTTTTAAAGTTCCTTAAAAATTTTCCAATTTTTGTTCCAATTCTTCCCATTCCCATTGAAACTTTTCAAATCCCTCTCAAAATTGTTGAAATTCTGTTGAAGCTTTTAAAATTCTCTCTAGAATTTTCAAAATCCATGTCCACATGTTTACAATTTCACGTCAAAAAATGGCTAAAATTCCAGTTGAAATCTTTTCAAAGTCCCTTAAAAATTTTCCAATTTTTGTCCCAATTCTTCCCATTCCCATTGAAACTTTTCAAATCCCTCTCAAAATTGTTGAAATTCTGTTGAAGCTTTTAAAATTCTCTCTAGAATTTTCAAAATCCATGGCCACAGGTTTACAATTTCACGTCAAAAAATGGCTAAAATTCCAGTTGAAATTTTTTCAAAGTCCCTTAAAAATTTTCCAATTTTTGTCCCAATTCTACCCATTCCCATTGAAACTTTTCAAATCCCTCTCAAAATTGTTGAAATTCTCTTGAAGCTTTTAAAATTCTCTCTAGAATTTTCAAAATCCATGTCCACATGTTTACAATTTCACATTAAAAAATTGCTAAAATTCCAGTTGAAATTTTTTCAAAGTCCCTTAAAAATTTTCCAATTTTTGTCCCAATTCTTCCCATTCCCATTGAAACTTTTCAAATCCCTCTCAAAATTGTTGAAATTCTGTTGAAGCTTTTAAAATTCTCTCTAGAATTTTCAAAATCCACTTCAACATGTTCACAATTTCACATAAAAAAATTGCTAAAATTCCAGTTGAAATTTTTTCAAAGTCCCTTAAAAATTTTCCAATTTTTGTCCCAATTCTTCCCATTCCCATTGAAACTTTTCAAATCCCTCTCAAAATTGTTGAAATTCTCTTGAAGCTTTTAAAATTCTCTCTAGAATTTTCAAAATCCATGTCCACATGTTTACAATTTCACGTCAAAAAATGGCTAAAATTCCAGTTGAAATTTTTTCAAAGTCCCTTAAAAATTTTCCAATTTTTGTCCCAATTATTCCCATTCGCATTGAAACTTTTCAAATCCCTCTCAAAATTGTTGAAATTCTGTTGAAGCTTTTAAAATTCTCTCTATAATTTTCAAAATCCACTTCAACATGTTCACAATTTCACATAAAAAAATTGCTAAAATTCCAGTTGAAATTTTTTCAAAGTCCCTTAAAAATTTTCCAATTTTTGTCCCAATTCTTCCCATTCCCATTGAAACTTTTCAAATCCCTCTCAAAATTGTTGAAATTCTCTTGAAGCTTTTAAAATTCTCTCTAGAATTTTCAAAATCCATGTCCACATGTTCACAATTTCACGTCAAAAAATTGCTAAAATTCCAGTTGAAATTTTTTCAAAGTCCCTTAAAAATTTTCCAATTTTTGTCCCAATTCTTCCCATTCCCATTGAAACTTTTCAAATCCCTCTCAAAATTGTTGAAATTCTGTTGAAGCTTTTAAAATTCTCTCTAGAATTTTCAAAATCCATGTCCACATGTTTACAATTTCACGTCAAAAAATGGCTAAAATTCCAGTTGAAATTTTTTCAAAGTCCCTTAAAAATTTTCCAATTTTTGTCCCAATTATTCCCATTCGCATTGAAACTTTTCAAATCCCTCTCAAAATTGTTGAAATTCTCTTGAAGCTTTCAAAATTCTCTCTAGAATTTTCAAAATCCATGTCCACATGTTTACAATTTCACGTAAAAAAATGCTAAAATTCCAGTTGAAATTTTTTCAAAGTCCCTTAAAAATTTTCCAATTTTTGTCCCAATTCTTCCCATTCCCATTGAAACTTTTCAAATCCCTCTCAAAATTGTACAAATTCTGTTAAAGCTTTTAAAATTCTCTCTAGAATTTTCAAAATCCATGTCCACATGTTTACAATTTCACATAAAAAAATGGCTAAAATTCCAGTTGAAATTTTTTTAAAGTTCCTTAAAAATTTTCCAATTTTTGTTCCAATTCTTCCCATTCCCATTGAAACTTTTCAAATCCCTCTCAAAATTGTTGAAATTCTGTTGAAGCTTTTAAAATTCTCTCTAGAATTTTCAAAATCCATGTCCACATGTTTACAATTTCACGTCAAAAAATGGCTAAAATTCCAGTTGAAATCTTTTCAAAGTCCCTTAAAAATTTTCCAATTTTTGTCCCAATTCTTCCCATTCCCATTGAAACTTTTCAAATCCCTCTCAAAATTGTTGAAATTCTGTTGAAGCTTTTAAAATTCTCTCTAGAATTTTCAAAATCCATGGCCACAGGTTTACAATTTCACGTCAAAAAATGGCTAAAATTCCAGTTGAAATTTTTTCAAAGTCCCTTAAAAATTTTCCAATTTTTGTCCCAATTCTTCCCATTCCCATTGAAACTTTTCAAATCCCTCTCAAAATTGTTGAAATTCTCTTGAAGCTTTTAAAATTCTCTCTAGAATTTTCAAAATCCATGTCCACATGTTTACAATTTCACATTAAAAAATTGCTAAAATTCCAGTTGAAATTTTTTCAAAGTCCCTTAAAAATTTTCCAATTTTTGTCCCAATTCTTCCCATTCCCATTGAAACTTTTCAAATCCCTCTCAAAATTGTTGAAATTCTGTTGAAGCTTTTAAAATTCTCTCTAGAATTTTCAAAATCCACTTCAACATGTTCACAATTTCACATAAAAAAATTGCTAAAATTCCAGTTGAAATTTTTTCAAAGTCCCTTAAAAATTTTCCAATTTTTGTCCCAATTCTTCCCATTCCCATTGAAACTTTTCAAATCCCTCTCAAAATTGTTGAAATTCTCTTGAAGCTTTTAAAATTCTCTCTAGAATTTTCAAAATCCATGTCCACATGTTCACAATTTCACGTCAAAAAATGGCTAAAATTCCAGTTGAAATTTTTTCAAAGTCCCTTAAAAATTTTCCAATTTTTGTCCCAATTCTTCCCATTCCCATTGAAACTTTTCAAATCCCTCTCAAAATTGTTGAAATTCTCTTGAAGCTTTTAAAATTCTCTCTAGAATTTTCAAAATCCATGTCCACATGTTTACAATTTCACGTCAAAAAATGGCTAAAATTCCAGTTGAAATTTTTTCAAAGTCCCTTAAAAATTTTCCAATTTTTGTCCCAATTATTCCCATTCGCATTGAACCTTTTCAAATCCCTCTCAAAATTGTTGAAATTCTCTTGAAGCTTTTAAAATTCTCTCTAGAATTTTCAAAATCCATGTCCACATGTTTACAATTTCACGTAAAAAAATGCTAAAATTCCAGTTGAAATTTTTTCAAAGTCCCTTAAAAATTTTCCAATTTTTGTCCCAATTCTTCCCATTCCCATTGAAACTTTTCAAATCCCTCTCAAAATTGTACAAATTCTGTTAAAGCTTTTAAAATTCTCTCTAGAATTTTCAAAATCCATGTCCACATGTTTACAATTTCACATAAAAAAATGGCTAAAATTCCAGTTGAAATTTTTTTAAAGTTCCTTAAAAATTTTCCAATTTTTGTTCCAATTCTTCCCATTCCCATTGAAACTTTTCAAATCCCTCTCAAAATTGTTGAAATTCTGTTGAAGCTTTTAAAATTCTCTCTAGAATTTTCAAAATCCATGTCCACATGTTTACAATTTCACGTCAAAAAATGGCTAAAATTCCAGTTGAAATCTTTTCAAAGTCCCTTAAAAATTTTCCAATTTTTGTCCCAATTCTTCCCATTCCCATTGAAACTTTTCAAATCCCTCTCAAAATTGTTGAAATTCTGTTGAAGCTTTTAAAATTCTCTCTAGAATTTTCAAAATCCATGTCCACATGTTTACAATTTCACGTAAAAAAAATGCTAAAATTCCAGTTGAAATTTTTTCAAAGTCCCTTAAAAATTTTCCAATTTTTGTCCCAATTCTTCCCATTCCCATTGAAACTTTTCAAATCCCTCTCAAAATTGTTGAAATTCTGTTGAAGCTTTTAAAATTCTCTCTAGAATTTTCAAAATCCATGTCCACGTTTACAATTTCACATCAAAAAATTGCTAAAATTCCAGTTGAAATTTTTTCAAAGTCCCTTAAAAATTTTCCAATTTTTGTCCCAATTCTTCCCATTCCCATTGAAATTTTTCAAATCCCTCTCAAAAGTGTTGAAATTCTGTTGAAGCTTTTAAAATTCTCTCTAGAATTTTCAAAATCCATGTCCACATGTTTACAATTTCACGTAACAAAATGGCTAAAATTCCAGTTGAAATTTTTTCAAAGTCCCTTAAAAATTTTCCAATTTTTGTCCCAATTCTTCCCATTCCCATGGAAACTTTTCAAATCCCTCTCAAAATTGTTGAAATTCTGTTGAAACTTTTAAAATTCTCTCTAGAATTTTCAAAATCCATGTCCACATGTTTACAATTTTAAGTAAAAAAATGGCTAAAATTCCAGTTGAAATTTTTTCAAAGTCCCTTAAAAATTTTCCAATTTTTGTCCCAATTCTTCCCATTCCCATTGAAACTTTTCAAATCCCTCTCAAAATTGTTGAAATTCTCTTGAAGCTTTTAAAATTCTCTCTAGAATTTTCAAAATCCATGTCCACATGTTCACAATTTCACGTCAAAAAATTGCTAAAATTCCAGTTGAAATTTTTTCAAAGTCCCTTAAAAATTTTCCAATTTTTGTCCCAATTCTTCCCATTCCCATTGAAACTTTTCAAATCCCTCTCAAAATTGTTGAAATTCTCTTGAAGCTTTTAAAATTCTCTCTAGAATTTTCAAAATCCATGTCCACATGTTTACAATTTCACGTCAAAAAATGGCTAAAATTCCAGTTGAAATTTTTTCAAAGTCCCTTAAAAATTTTCCAATTTTTGTCCCAATTATTCCCATTCGCATTGAAACTTTTCAAATCCCTCTCAAAATTGTTGAAATTCTCTTGAAGCTTTCAAAATTCTCTCTAGAATTTTCAAAATCCATGTCCACATGTTTACAATTTCACGTAAAAAAATGCTAAAATTCCAGTTGAAATTTTTTCAAAGTCCCTTAAAAATTTTCCAATTTTTGTCCCAATTCTTCCCATTCCCATTGAAACTTTTCAAATCCCTCTCAAAATTGTACAAATTCTGTTAAAGCTTTTAAAATTCTCTCTAGAATTTTCAAAATCCATGTCCACATGTTTACAATTTCACATAAAAAAATGGCTAAAATTCCAGTTGAAATTTTTTTAAAGTTCCTTAAAAATTTTCCAATTTTTGTTCCAATTCTTCCCATTCCCATTGAAACTTTTCAAATCCCTCTCAAAATTGTTGAAATTCTGTTGAAGCTTTTAAAATTCTCTCTAGAATTTTCAAAATCCATGTCCACATGTTTACAATTTCACGTCAAAAAATGGCTAAAATTCCAGTTGAAATCTTTTCAAAGTCCCTTAAAAATTTTCCAATTTTTGTCCCAATTCTTCCCATTCCCATTGAAACTTTTCAAATCCCTCTCAAAATTGTTGAAATTCTGTTGAAGCTTTTAAAATTCTCTCTAGAATTTTCAAAATCCATGTCCACATGTTTACAATTTCACGTAAAAAAAATGCTAAAATTCCAGTTGAAATTTTTTCAAAGTCCCTTAAAAATTTTCCAATTTTTGTCCCAATTCTTCCCATTCCCATTGAAACTTTTCAAATCCCTCTCAAAATTGTTGAAATTCTCTTGAAGCTTTTAAAATTCTCTCTAGAATTTTCAAAATCCATGTCCACGTTTACAATTTCACATCAAAAAATTGCTAAAATTCCAGTTGAAATTTTTTCAAAGTCCCTTAAAAATTTTCCAATTTTTGTCCCAATTCTTCCCATTCCCATTGAAATTTTTCAAATCCCTCTCAAAAGTGTTGAAATTCTGTTGAAGCTTTTAAAATTCTCTCTAGAATTTTCAAAATCCATGTCCACATGTTTACAATTTCACATAAAAAAATTGCTAAAATTCCAGTTGAAATTTTTTCAAAGTCCCTTAAAAATTTTCCAATTTTTGTCCCAATTCTTCCCATTCCCATGGAAACTTTTCAAATCCCTCTCAAAATTGTTGAAATTCTGTTGAAACTTTTAAAATTCTCTCTAGAATTTTCAAAATCCATGTCCACATGTTTACAATTTCAAGTAAAAAAATGGCTAAAATTCCAGTTGAAATTTTTTCAAAGTCCCTTAAAAATTTTCCAATTTTTGTCCCAATTCTTCCCATTCCCATTGAAACTTTTCAAATCCCTCTCAAAATTGTTGAAATTCTCTTGAAGCTTTTAAAATTCTCTCTAGAATTTTCAAAATCCATGTCCACATGTTCACAATTTCACGTCAAAAAATTGCTAAAATTCCAGTTGAAATTTTTTCAAAGTCCCTTAAAAATTTTCCAATTTTTGTCCCAATTCTTCCCATTCCCATTGAAACTTTTCAAATCCCTCTCAAAATTGTTGAAATTCTCTTGAAGCTTTTAAAATTCTCTCTAGAATTTTCAAAATCCATGTCCACATGTTTACAATTTCACGTCAAAAAATGGCTAAAATTCCAGTTGAAATTTTTTCAAAGTCCCTTAAAAATTTTCCAATTTTTGTCCCAATTATTCCCATTCGCATTGAAACTTTTCAAATCCCTCTCAAAATTGTTGAAATTCTCTTGAAGCTTTCAAAATTCTCTCTAGAATTTTCAAAATCCATGTCCACATGTTTACAATTTCACGTAAAAAAATGCTAAAATTCCAGTTGAAATTTTTTCAAAGTCCCTTAAAAATTTTCCAATTTTTGTCCCAATTCTTCCCATTCCCATTGAAACTTTTCAAATCCCTCTCAAAATTGTACAAATTCTGTTAAAGCTTTTAAAATTCTCTCTAGAATTTTCAAAATCCATGTCCACATGTTTACAATTTCACATAAAAAAATGGCTAAAATTCCAGTTGAAATTTTTTTAAAGTTCCTTAAAAATTTTCCAATTTTTGTTCCAATTCTTCCCATTCCCATTGAAACTTTTCAAATCCCTCTCAAAATTGTTGAAATTCTGTTGAAGCTTTTAAAATTCTCTCTAGAATTTTCAAAATCCATGTCCACATGTTTACAATTTCACGTCAAAAAATGGCTAAAATTCCAGTTGAAATCTTTTCGAAGTCCCTTAAAAATTTTCCAATTTTTGTCCCAATTCTTCCCATTCCCATTGAAACTTTTCAAATCCCTCTCAAAATTGTTGAAATTCTGTTGAAGCTTTTAAAATTCTCTCTAGAATTTTCAAAATCCATGTCCACATGTTTACAATTTCACGTAAAAAAAATGCTAAAATTCCAGTTGAAATTTTTTCAAAGTCCCTTAAAAATTTTCCAATTTTTGTCCCAATTCTTCCCATTCCCATTGAAACTTTTCAAATCCCTCTCAAAATTGTTGAAATTCTCTTGAAGCTTTTAAAATTCTCTCTAGAATTTTCAAAATCCATGTCCACGTTTACAATTTCACATCAAAAAATTGCTAAAATTCCAGTTGAAATTTTTTCAAAGTCCCTTAAAAATTTTCCAATTTTTGTCCCAATTCTTCCCATTCCCATTGAAATTTTTCAAATCCCTCTCAAAAGTGTTGAAATTCTGTTGAAGCTTTTAAAATTCTCTCTAGAATTTTCAAAATCCATGTCCACATGTTTACAATTTCACATAAAAAAATTGCTAAAATTCCAGTTGAAATTTTTTCAAAGTCCCTTAAAAATTTTCCAATTTTTGTCCCAATTCTTCCCATTCCCATGGAAACTTTTCAAATCCCTCTCAAAATTGTTGAAATTCTGTTGAAACTTTTAAAATTCTCTCTAGAATTTTCAAAATACATGTCCACATGTTTACAATTTCACGTAAAAAAATGGCTAAAATTCCAGTTGAAATTTTTTCAAAGTCCCTTAAAAATTTTCCAATTTTTGTCCCAATTCTTCCCATTCTCATTGAAACTTTTCAAATCCCTCTCAAAATTGTTGAAATTCTGTTGAAGCTTTTAAAATTCTCTCTAGAATTTTCAAAATCCATGTCCACATGTTCACAATTTCACGTCAAAAAATTGCTAAAATTCCAGTTGAAATTTTTTCAAAGTCCCTTAAAAATTTTCCAATTTTTGTCCCAATTCTTCCCATTCCTATTGAAACTTTTCAAATCCCTCTCAAAATTGTTGAAATTCTGTTGAAGCTTTTAAAATTCTCTCTAGAATTTTCAAAATCCATGGCCACATGTTTACAATTTCACGTAACAAAATGGCTAAAATTCCAGTTGAAATTTTTTCAAAGTCCCTTAAAAATTTTCCAATTTTTGTCCCAATTCTTCCCATTCCCATTGAAACTTTTCAAATCCCTCTCAAAATTGTTGAAATTCTGTTGAAGCTTTTAAAATTCTCTCTAGAATTTTCAAAATCCATGTCCACATGTTTACAATTTCACATTAAAAAATTGCTAAAATTCCAGTTGAAATTTTTTCAAAGTCCCTTAAAAATTTTCCAATTTTTGTCCCAATTCTTCCCATTCCCATTGAAACTTTTCAAATCCCTCTCAAAAGTGTTGAAATTCTGTTGAAGCTTTTAAAATTCTCTCTAGAATTTTCAAAATCCATGGCCACATGTTTACAATTTCACGTCAAAAAATGGCTAAAATTCCAGTTGAAATTTTTTCAATGTCCCTTAAAAATTTTCCAATTTTTGTCCCAATTCTTCCCATTCCCATTGAAACTTTTCAAATCCCTCTCAAAATTGTTGAAATTCTGTTGAAGCTTTTAAAATTCTCTCTAGAATTTTCAAAATCCATGTCCACATGTTTACAATTTCACGTCAAAAAATGGCTAAAATTCCAGTTGAAATTTTTTCAAAGTCCCTTAAAAATTTTCCAATTTTTGTCCCAATTCTTCCCATTCGCATTGAAACTTTTCAAATCCCTCTCAAAATTGTTGAAATTCTGTTGAAGCTTTTAAAATTCTCTCTAGAATTTTCAAAATCCATGGCCACATGTTTACAATTTCACGTCAAAAAATGGCTAAAATTCCAGTTGAAATTTTTTCAAAGTCCCTTAAAAATTTTCCAATTTTTGTCCCAATTCTTCCCATTCCCATTGAAACTTTTCAAATCCCTCTCAAAAGTGTTGAAATTCTGTTGAAGCTTTTAAAATTCTCTCTAGAATTTTCAAAATCCATGTCCACATGTTTACAATTTCACATAAAAAAATTGCTAAAATTCCAGTTGAAATTTTTTCAAAGTCCCTTAAAAATTTTCCAATTTTTGTCCCAATTCTTCCCATTCCCATTGAAACTTTTCAAATCCCTCTCCAAATTGTTGAAATTATGTTGAAGCTTTTAAAATTCTCTCTAGAATTTTCAAAATCCATGTCCACATGTTTACAATTTCACGTAACAAAATGGCTAAAATTCCAGTTGAAATCTTTTCAAAGTCCCTTAAAAATTTTCCAATTTTTGTCCCAATTCTTCCCATTCCCATTGAAACTTTTCAAATCCCTCTCAAAATTGTTGAAATTCTGTTGAAGCTTTTAAAATTCTCTCTAGAATTTTCAAAATCCATGTCCACATGTTTACAATTTCACGTAAAAAAAATGCTAAAATTCCAGTTGAAATTTTTTCAAAGTCCCTTAAAAATTTTCCAATTTTTGTCCCAATTCTTCCCATTCCCATTGAAACTTTTCAAATCCCTCTCAAAATTGTAGAAATTCTGTTAAAGCTTTTAAAATTCTCTCTAGAATTTTCAAAATCCATGTCCACGTTTACAATTTCACATCAAAAAATTGCTAAAATTCCAGTTGAAATTTTTTCAAAGTCCCTTAAAAATTTTCCAATTTATGTCCCAATTCTTCCCATTCCCATTGAAATTTTTCAAATCCCTCTCAAAAGTGTTGAAATTCTGTTGAAGCTTTTAAAATTCTCTCTAGAATTTTCAAAATCCATGTCCACATGTTTACAATTTCACGTCAAAAAATGGCTAAAATTCCAGTTGAAATCTTTTCAAAGTCCCTTAAAAATTTTCCAATTTTTGTCCCAATTCTTCCCATTCCCATTGAAACTTTTCAAATCCCTCTCAAAATTGTTGAAATTCTGTTGAAGCTTTTAAAATTCTCTCTAGAATTTTCAAAATCCATGTCCACATGTTTACAATTTCACGTAAAAAAAATGCTAAAATTCCAGTTGAAATTTTTTCAAAGTCCCTTAAAAATTTTCCAATTTTTGTCCCAATTCTTCCCATTCCCATTGAAACTTTTCAAATCCCTCTCAAAATTGTTGAAATTCTCTTGAAGCTTTTAAAATTCTCTCTAGAATTTTCAAAATCCATGTCCACGTTTACAATTTCACATCAAAAAATTGCTAAAATTCCAGTTGAAATTTTTTCAAAGTCCCTTAAAAATTTTCCAATTTTTGTCCCAATTCTTCCCATTCCCATTGAAATTTTTCAAATCCCTCTCAAAAGTGTTGAAATTCTGTTGAAGCTTTTAAAATTCTCTCTAGAATTTTCAAAATCCATGTCCACATGTTTACAATTTCACATAAAAAAATTGCTAAAATTCCAGTTGAAATTTTTTCAAAGTCCCTTAAAAATTTTCCAATTTTTGTCCCAATTCTTCCCATTCCCATGGAAACTTTTCAAATCCCTCTCAAAATTGTTGAAATTCTGTTGAAACTTTTAAAATTCTCTCTAGAATTTTCAAAATACATGTCCACATGTTTACAATTTCACGTAAAAAAATGGCTAAAATTCCAGTTGAAATTTTTTCAAAGTCCCTTAAAAATTTTCCAATTTTTGTCCCAATTCTTCCCATTCCCATTGAAACTTTTCAAATCCCTCTCAAAATTGTTGAAATTCTCTTGAAGCTTTTAAAATTCTCTCTAGAATTTTCAAAATCCATGTCCACATGTTCACAATTTCACGTCAAAAAATTGCTAAAATTCCAGTTGAAATTTTTTCAAAGTCCCTTAAAAATTTTCCAATTTTTGTCCCAATTCTTCCCATTCCCATTGAAACTTTTCAAATCCCTCTCAAAATTGTTGAAATTCTGTTGAAGCTTTTAAAATTCTCTCTAGAATTTTCAAAATCCATGTCCACATGTTTACAATTTCACGTAACAAAATGGCTAAAATTCCAGTTGAAATTTTTTCAAAGTCCCTTAAAAATTTTCCAATTTTTGTCCCAATTCTTCCCATTCCCATTGAAACTTTTCAAATCCCTCTCAAAATTGTTGAAATTCTGTTGAAGCTTTTAAAATTCTCTCTAGAATTTTCAAAATCCATGTCCACATGTTTACAATTTCACATTAAAAAATTGCTAAAATTCCAGTTGAAATTTTTTCAAAGTCCCTTAAAAATTTTCCAATTTTTGTCCCAATTCTTCCCATTCCCATTGAAACTTTTCAAATCCCTCTCAAAAGTGTTGAAATTCTGTTGAAGCTTTTAAAATTCTCTCTAGAATTTTCAAAATCCATGGCCACATGTTTACAATTTCACGTCAAAAAATGGCTAAAATTCCAGTTGAAATTTTTTCAATGTCCCTTAAAAATTTTCCAATTTTTGTCCCAATTCTTCCCATTCCCATTGAAACTTTTCAAATCCCTCTCAAAATTGTTGAAATTCTGTTGAAGCTTTTAAAATTCTCTCTAGAATTTTCAAAATCCATGTCCACATGTTTACAATTTCACATCAAAAAATGGCTAAAATTCCAGTTGAAATTTTTTCAAAGTCCCTTAAAAATTTTCCAATTTTTGTCCCAATTCTTCCCATTCGCATTGAAACTTTTCAAATCCCTCTCAAAATTGTTGAAATTCTGTTGAAGCTTTTAAAATTCTCTCTAGAATTTTCAAAATCCATGGCCACATGTTTACAATTTCACGTCAAAAAATGGCTAAAATTCCAGTTGAAATTTTTTCAAAGTCCCTTAAAAATTTTCCAATTTTTGTCCCAATTCTTCCCATTCCCATTGAAACTTTTCAAATCCCTCTCAAAAGTGTTGAAATTCTGTTGAAGCTTTTAAAATTCTCTCTAGAATTTTCAAAATCCATGTCCACATGTTTACAATTTCACATAAAAAAATTGCTAAAATTCCAGTTGAAATTTTTTCAAAGTCCCTTAAAAATTTTCCAATTTTTGTCCCAATTCTTCCCATTCCCATTGAAACTTTTCAAATCCCTCTCCAAATTGTTGAAATTATGTTGAAGCTTTTAAAATTCTCTCTAGAATTTTCAAAATCCATGTCCACATGTTTACAATTTCACGTAACAAAATGGCTAAAATTCCAGTTGAAATCTTTTCAAAGTCCCTTAAAAATTTTCCAATTTTTGTCCCAATTCTTCCCATTCCCATTGAAACTTTTCAAATCCCTCTCAAAATTGTTGAAATTCTGTTGAAGCTTTTAAAATTCTCTCTAGAATTTTCAAAATCCATGTCCACATGTTTACAATTTCACGTAAAAAAAATGCTAAAATTCCAGTTGAAATTTTTTCAAAGTCCCTTAAAAATTTTCCAATTTTTGTCCCAATTCTTCCCATTCCCATTGAAACTTTTCAAATCCCTCTCAAAATTGTAGAAATTCTGTTAAAGCTTTTAAAATTCTCTCTAGAATTTTCAAAATCCATGTCCACGTTTACAATTTCACATCAAAAAATTGCTAAAATTCCAGTTGAAATTTTTTCAAAGTCCCTTAAAAATTTTCCAATTTATGTCCCAATTCTTCCCATTCCCATTGAAATTTTTCAAATCCCTCTCAAAAGTGTTGAAATTCTGTTGAAGCTTTTAAAATTCTCTCTAGAATTTTCAAAATCCATGTCCACATGTTTACAATTTCACGTCAAAAAATGGCTAAAATTCCAGTTGAAATCTTTTCAAAGTCCCTTAAAAATTTTCCAATTTTTGTCCCAATTCTTCCCATTCCCATTGAAACTTTTCAAATCCCTCTCAAAATTGTTGAAATTCTGTTGAAGCTTTTAAAATTCTCTCTAGAATTTTCAAAATCCATGTCCACATGTTTACAATTTCACGTAAAAAAAATGCTAAAATTCCAGTTGAAATTTTTTCAAAGTCCCTTAAAAATTTTCCAATTTTTGTCCCAATTCTTCCCATTCCCATTGAAACTTTTCAAATCCCTCTCAAAATTGTTGAAATTCTCTTGAAGCTTTTAAAATTCTCTCTAGAATTTTCAAAATCCATGTCCACGTTTACAATTTCACATCAAAAAATTGCTAAAATTCCAGTTGAAATTTTTTCAAAGTCCCTTAAAAATTTTCCAATTTTTGTCCCAATTCTTCCCATTCCCATTGAAATTTTTCAAATCCCTCTCAAAAGTGTTGAAATTCTGTTGAAGCTTTTAAAATTCTCTCTAGAATTTTCAAAATCCATGTCCACATGTTTACAATTTCACATAAAAAAATTGCTAAAATTCCAGTTGAAATTTTTTCAAAGTCCCTTAAAAATTTTCCAATTTTTGTCCCAATTCTTCCCATTCCCATGGAAACTTTTCAAATCCCTCTCAAAATTGTTGAAATTCTGTTGAAACTTTTAAAATTCTCTCTAGAATTTTCAAAATACATGTCCACATGTTTACAATTTCACGTAAAAAAATGGCTAAAATTCCAGTTGAAATTTTTTCAAAGTCCCTTAAAAATTTTCCAATTTTTGTCCCAATTCTTCCCATTCCCATTGAAACTTTTCAAATCCCTCTCAAAATTGTTGAAATTCTGTTGAAGCTTTTAAAATTCTCTCTAGAATTTTCAAAATCCATGTCCACATGTTCACAATTTCACGTCAAAAAATTGCTAAAATTCCAGTTGAAATTTTTTCAAAGTCCCTTAAAAATTTTCCAATTTTTGTCCCAATTCTTCCCATTCCCATTGAAACTTTTCAAATCCCTCTCAAAATTGTTGAAATTCTGTTGAAGCTTTTAAAATTCTCTCTAGAATTTTCAAAATCCATGTCCACATGTTTACAATTTCACGTAACAAAATGGCTAAAATTCCAGTTGAAATTTTTTCAAAGTCCCTTAAAAATTTTCCAATTTTTGTCCCAATTCTTCCCATTCCCATTGAAACTTTTCAAATCCCTCTCAAAATTGTTGAAATTCTGTTGAAGCTTTTAAAATTCTCTCTAGAATTTTCAAAATCCATGTCCACATGTTTACAATTTCACATTAAAAAATTGCTAAAATTCCAGTTGAAATTTTTTCAAAGTCCCTTAAAAATTTTCCAATTTTTGTCCCAATTCTTCCCATTCCCATTGAAACTTTTCAAATCCCTCTCAAAAGTGTTGAAATTCTGTTGAAGCTTTTAAAATTCTCTCTAGAATTTTCAAAATCCATGGCCACATGTTTACAATTTCACGTCAAAAAATGGCTAAAATTCCAGTTGAAATTTTTTCAATGTCCCTTAAAAATTTTCCAATTTTTGTCCCAATTCTTCCCATTCCCATTGAAACTTTTCAAATCCCTCTCAAAATTGTTGAAATTCTGTTGAAGCTTTTAAAATTCTCTCTAGAATTTTCAAAATCCATGTCCACATGTTTACAATTTCACGTCAAAAAATGGCTAAAATTCCAGTTGAAATTTTTTCAAAGTCCCTTAAAAATTTTCCAATTTTTGTCCCAATTCTTCCCATTCGCATTGAAACTTTTCAAATCCCTCTCAAAATTGTTGAAATTCTGTTGAAGCTTTTAAAATTCTCTCTAGAATTTTCAAAATCCATGGCCACATGTTTACAATTTCACGTCAAAAAATGGCTAAAATTCCAGTTGAAATTTTTTCAAAGTCCCTTAAAAATTTTCCAATTTTTGTCCCAATTCTTCCCATTCCCATTGAAACTTTTCAAATCCCTCTCAAAAGTGTTGAAATTCTGTTGAAGCTTTTAAAATTCTCTCTAGAATTTTCAAAATCCATGTCCACATGTTTACAAGTTCACGTAAAAAAATGGCTAAAATTCCAGTTGAAATTTTTTCAAAGTCCCTTAAAAATTTTCCAATTTTTGTCCCAATTCTTCCCATTCCCATTGAAACTTTTCAAATCCCTCTCCAAATTGTTGAAATTATGTTGAAGCTTTTAAAATTCTCTCTAGAATTTTCAAAATCCATGTCCACATGTTTACAATTTCACGTAACAAAATGGCTAAAATTCCAGTTGAAATCTTTTCAAAGTCCCTTAAAAATTTTCCAATTTTTGTCCCAATTCTTCCCATTCCCATTGAAACTTTTCAAATCCCTCTCAAAATTGTTGAAATTCTGTTGAAGCTTTTAAAATTCTCTCTAGAATTTTCAAAATCCATGTCCACATGTTTACAATTTCACGTCAAAAAAATGCTAAAATTCCAGTTGAAATTTTTTCAAAGTCCCTTAAAAATTTTCCAATTTTTGTCCCAATTCTTCCCATTCCCATTGAAACTTTTCAAATCCCTCTCAAAATTGTAGAAATTCTGTTAAAGCTT
>NW_028115467.1:0-14059 GCF_964273445.1 Streptopelia decaocto | reverse complement strand
GATTTGAAAAGTTTCAATGGGAATGGGAAGAATTGGGACAAAAATTGGAAAATTTTTAAGGGACTTTGAGAAAATTTCAACTGGAATTTTAGCCATTTTTTGACGTGAAATTGTAAACATGTGGCCATGGATTTTGAAAATTCTAGAGAGAATTTTAAAAGCTTCAAGAGAATTTCAACAATTTTGAGAGGGATTTGAAAAGTTTCAATGGGAATGGGAAGAATTGGGACAAAAATTGGAAAATTTTTAAGGGACTTTGAAAAAATTTCAACTGGAATTTTAGCCATTTTTTTACGTGAAATTGTAAACATGTGGCCATGGATTTTGAAAATTCTAGAGAGAATTTTAAAAGCTTCAACAGAATTTCAACAATTTTGAGAGGGATTTGAAAAGTTTCAATGGGAATGGGAAGAATTGGGACAAAAATTGGAAAATTTTTAAGGGACTTTGAAAAAATTTCAACTGGAATTTTAGCCATTTTTTGATGTGAAATTGTAAACATGTGGCCATGGATTTTGAAAATTCTAGAGAGAATTTTAAAAGCTTCAACAGAATTTCAACAATTTTGAGAGGGATTTGAAAAGTTTCAATGGGAATGGGAAGAATTGGGGCAAAAATTGGAAAACTTTTAAGGGACTTTGAAAAAATTTCAACTGGCATTTTAACCATTTTTTGACGTGAAATTGTAAACATGTGGACATGGATTTTGAAACTTCTAGAGAGAATTTTAAAAGCTTCAACAGAATTTCAACAATTTTGAGAGGGATTTGAAAAGTTTCAATGGGAATGGGAAGAATTGGGACAAAAATTGGAAAACTTTTAAGGGACTTTGAAAAAATTTCAACTGGCATTTTAACCATTTTTTGACGTGAAATTGTAAACATGTGGACATGGATTTTGAAAATTCTAGAGAGAATTTTTAAAGCTTCAACAGAATTTCAACAATTTTGAGAGGGATTTGAAAAGTTTCAATGGGAATGGGAAGAATTGGGACAAAAATTGGAAAATTTTTAAGGGACTTTGAAAAAATTTCAACTGGAATTTTAGCCATTTTTTGACGTCAAATTGTAAACATGTGGCCATGGATTTTGAAAATTCTAGAGAGAATTTTAAAAGCTTCAAGAGAATTTCAACAATTTTGAGAGGGATTTGAAAAGTTTCAATGGGAATGGGAAGAATTGGGACAAAAATTGGAAAATTTTTAAGGGACTTTGAAAAAATTTCAACTGGAATTTTAGCCATTTTTTGACGTGAAATTGTAAACATGTGGCCACGGATTTTGAAAATTCTAGAGAGAATTTTAAAAGCTTCAACAGAATTTCAACAATTTTGAGAGGGATTTGAAAAGTTTCAATGGGAATGGGAAGAATTGGGACAAAAATTGGAAAATTTTTAAGGGACTTTGAAAAAATTTCAACTGGAATTTTAGCCATTTTTTGACGTGAAATTGTAAACATGTGGCCATGGATTTTGAAAATTCTAGAGAGAATTTTAAAAGCTTCAAGAGAATTTCAACAATTTTGAGAGGGATTTGAAAAGTTTCAATGGGAATGGGAAGAATTGGGACAAAAATTGGAAAATTTTTAAGGGACTTTGAAAAAATTTCAACTGGAATTTTAGCCATTTTTTTACGTGAAATTGTAAACATGTGGCCATGGATTTTGAAAATTCTAGAGAGAATTTTAAAAGCTTCAACAGAATTTCAACAATTTTGAGAGGGATTTGAAAAGTTTCAATGGGAATGGGAAGAATTGGGACAAAAATTGGAAAATTTTTAAGGGACTTTGAAAAAATTTCAACTGGAATTTTAGCCATTTTTTGATGTGAAATTGTAAACATGTGGCCATGGATTTTGAAAATTCTAGAGAGAATTTTAAAAGCTTCAACAGAATTTCAACAATTTTGAGAGGGATTTGAAAAGTTTCAATGGGAATGGGAAGAATTGGGGCAAAAATTGGAAAACTTTTAAGGGACTTTGAAAAAATTTCAACTGGCATTTTAACCATTTTTTGACGTGAAATTGTAAACATGTGGACATGGATTTTGAAACTTCTAGAGAGAATTTTAAAAGCTTCAACAGAATTTCAACAATTTTGAGAGGGATTTGAAAAGTTTCAATGGGAATGGGAAGAATTGGGACAAAAATTGGAAAACTTTTAAGGGACTTTGAAAAAATTTCAACTGGCATTTTAACCATTTTTTGACGTGAAATTGTAAACATGTGGACATGGATTTTGAAAATTCTAGAGAGAATTTTAAAAGCTTCAAGAGAATTTCAACAATTTTGAGAGGGATTTGAAAAGTTTCAATGGGAATGGGAAGAATTGGGACAAAAATTGGAAAATTTTTAAGGGACTTTGAAAAAATTTCAACTGGAATTTTAGCAATTTTTTGACGTGAAATTGTAAACATGTGGCCACGGATTTTGAAAATTCTAGAGAGAACTTTAAAAGCTTCAACAGAATTTCAACAATTTTGAGAGGGATTTGAAAAGTTTCAATGGGAATGGGAAGAATTGGGACAAAAATTGGAAAACTTTTAAGGGACTTTGAAAAAATTTCAACTGGCATTTTAACCATTTTTTGACGTGAAATTGTAAACATGTGGACATGGATTTTGAAAATTCTAGAGAGAATTTTAAAAGCTTCAAGAGAATTTCAACAATTTTGAGAGGGATTTGAAAAGTTTCAATGGGAATGGGAAGAATTGGGACAAAAATTGGAAAACTTTTAAGGGACTTTGAAAAAATTTCAACTGGCATTTTAACCATTTTTTGACGTGAAATTGTAAACATGTGGCCATGGATTTTGAAAATTCTAGAGAGAATTTTTAAAGCTTCAACAGAATTTCAACAATTTTGAGAGGGATTTGAAAAGTTTCAATGGGAATGGGAAGAATTGGGACAAAAATTGGAAAATTTTTAAGGGACTTTGAAAAAATTTCAACTGGAATTTTAGCCATTTTTTGACGTGAAATTGTAAACATGTGGCCATGGATTTTGAAAATTCTAGAGAGAATTTTAAAAGCTTCAAGAGAATTTCAACAATTTTGAGAGGGATTTGAAAAGTTTCAATGGGAATGGGAAGAATTGGGACAAAAATTGGTAAATTTTTAAGGGACTTTGAAAAAATTTCAACTGGAATTTTAGCCATTTTTTGACGTGAAATTGTAAACATGTGGCCACGGATTTTGAAAATTCTAGAGAGAATTTTAAAAGCTTCAACAGAATTTCAACAATTTTGAGAGGGATTTGAAAAGTTTCAATGGGAATGGGAAGAATTGGGACAAAAATTGGAAAATTTTTAAGGGACTTTGAAAAAATTTCAACTGGAATTTTAGCCATTTTTTGACGTGAAATTGTAAACATGTGGCCATGGATTTTGAAAATTCTAGAGAGAATTTTAAAAGCTTCAAGAGAATTTCAACAATTTTGAGAGGGATTTGAAAAGTTTCAATGGGAATGGGAAGAATTGGGACAAAAATTGGAAAATTTTTAAGGGACTTTGAAAAAATTTCAACTGGAATTTTAGCCATTTTTTTACGTGAAATTGTAAACATGTGGCCATGGATTTTGAAAATTCTAGAGAGAATTTTAAAAGCTTCAACAGAATTTCAACAATTTTGAGAGGGATTTGAAAAGTTTCAATGGGAATGGGAAGAATTGGGACAAAAATTGGAAAATTTTTAAGGGACTTTGAAAAAATTTCAACTGGAATTTTAGCCATTTTTTGATGTGAAATTGTAAACATGTGGCCATGGATTTTGAAAATTCTAGAGAGAATTTTAAAAGCTTCAACAGAATTTCAACAATTTTGAGAGGGATTTGAAAAGTTTCAATGGGAATGGGAAGAATTGGGGCAAAAATTGGAAAACTTTTAAGGGACTTTGAAAAAATTTCAACTGGCATTTTAACCATTTTTTGACGTGAAATTGTAAACATGTGGACATGGATTTTGAAAATTCTAGAGAGAATTTTAAAAGCTTCAAGAGAATTTCAACAATTTTGAGAGGGATTTGAAAAGTTTCAATGGGAATGGGAAGAATTGGGACAAAAATTGGAAAATTTTTAAGGGACTTTGAAAAAATTTCAACTGGAATTTTAGCCATTTTTTGATGTGAAATTGTAAACATGTGGCCATGGATTTTGAAAATTCTAGAGAGAATTTTAAAAGCTTCAAGAGAATTTCAACAATTTTGAGAGGGATTTGAAAAGTTTCAATGGGAATGGGAAGAATTGGGACAAAAATTGGAAAATTTTTAAGGGACTTTGAAAAAATTTCAACTGGAATTTTAGCCATATTTTGACGTGAAATTGTAAACATGTGGCCATGGATTTTGAAAATTCTAGAGAGAATTTTAAAAGCTTCAAGAGAATTTCAACAATTTTGAGAGGGATTTGAAAAGTTTCAATGGGAATGGGAAGAATTGGGACAAAAATTGGAAAATTTTTAAGGGACTTTGAAAAAATTTCAACTGGAATTTTAGCCATTTTTTGACGTGAAATTGTAAACATGTGGCCATGGATTTTGAAAATTCTAGAGAGAATTTTAAAAGCTTCAACAGAATTTCAACAATTTTGAGAGGGATTTGAAAAGTTTCAATGGGAATGGGAAGAATTGGGACAAAAATTGGAAAACTTTTAAGGGACTTTGAAAAAATTTCAACTGGAATTTTAGCCATTTTTTTACGTGAAATTGTAAACATGTGGCCACGGATTTTGAAAATTCTAGAGAGAATTTTAAAAGCTTCAACAGAATTTCAACAATTTTGAGAGGGATTTGAAAAGTTTCAATGGGAATGGGAAGAATTGGGACAAAAATTGGAAAACTTTTAAGGGACTTTGAAAAAATTTCAACTGGCATTTTAACCATTTTTTGACGTGAAATTGTAAACATGTGGACATGGATTTTGAAAATTCTAGAGAGAATTTTAAAAGCTTCAAGAGAATTTCAACAATTTTGAGAGGGATTTGAAAAGTTTCAATGGGAATGGGAAGAATTGGGACAAAAATTGGAAAACTTTTAAGGGACTTTGAAAAAATTTCAACTGGAATTTTAGCAATTTTTTGACGTGAAATTGTAAACATGTGGCCACGGATTTTGAAAATTCTAGAGAGAATTTTAAAAGCTTCAACAGAATTTCAACAATTTTGAGAGGGATTTGAAAAGTTTCAATGGGGATGGGAAGAATTGGGACAAAAATTGGAAAACTTTTAAGGGACTTTGAAAAAATTTCAACTGGCATTTTAACCATTTTTTGACGTGAAATTGTAAACATGTGGACATGGATTTTGAAAATTCTAGAGAGAATTTTAAAAGCTTCAAGAGAATTTCAACAATTTTGAGAGGGATTTGAAAAGTTTCAATGGGAATGGGAAGAATTGGGACAAAAATTGGAAAATTTTTCAGGGACTTTTAAAAAATTTCAACTGGAATTTTAGCCATTTTTTGATGTGAAATTGTAAACATGTGGACATGGATTTCGAAAATTCTAGAGAGAATTTTAAAAGCTTCAAGAGAATTTCAACAATTTTGAGAGGGATTTGAAAAGTTTCAATGGGAATGGGAAGAATTGGGACAAAAATTGGAAAATTTTGAAGGGACTTTGAAAAAATTTCAACTGGAATTTTAGCCATTTTTTGACGTGAAATTGTAAACATGTGGCCATGGATTTTGAAAATTCTAGAGAGAATTTTAAAAGCTTCAACAGAATTTCAACAATTTTGAGAGGGATTTGAAAAGTTTCAATGGGAATGGGAAGAATTGGGACAAAAATTGGAAAATTTTTAAGGGACTTTGAAAAAATTTCAACTGGAATTTTAGCCATTTTTTGACGTGAAATTGTAAACATGTGGCCATGGATTTTGAAAATTCTAGAGAGAATTTTAAAAGCTTCAAGAGAATTTCAACAATTTTGAGAGGGATTTGAAAAGTTTCAATGGGAATGGGAAGAATTGGGACAAAAATTGGAAAACTTTTAAGGGACTTTGAAAAAATTTCAACTGGAATTTTAGCCATTTTTTGACGTGAAATTGTAAACATGTGGCCACGGATTTTGAAAATTCTAGAGAGAATTTTAAAAGCTTCAACAGAATTTCAACAATTTTGAGAGGGATTTGAAAAGTTTCAATGGGAATGGGAAGAATTGGGACAAAAATTGGAAAACTTTTAAGGGACTTTGAAAAAATTTCAACTGGCATTTTAACCATTTTTTGACGTGAAATTGTAAACATGTGGACATGGATTTTGAAAATTCTAGAGAGAATTTTAAAAGCTTCAAGAGAATTTCAACAATTTTGAGAGGGATTTGAAAAGTTTCAATGGGAATGGGAAGAATTGGGACAAAAATTGGAAAATTTTTAAGGGACTTTGAAAAAATTTCAACTGGAATTTTAGCCATTTTTTTACGTGAAATTGTAAACATGTGGCCATGGATTTTGAAAATTCTAGAGAGAATTTTAAAAGCTTCAACAGAATTTCAACAATTTTGAGAGGGATTTGAAAAGTTTCAATGGGAATGGGAAGAATTGGGACAAAAATTGGAAAATTTTTAAGGGACTTTGAAAAAATTTCAACTGGAATTTTAGCCATTTTTTGATGTGAAATTGTAAACATGTGGCCATGGATTTTGAAAATTCTAGAGAGAATTTTAAAAGCTTCAACAGAATTTCAACAATTTTGAGAGGGATTTGAAAAGTTTCAATGGGAATGGGAAGAATTGGGGCAAAAATTGGAAAACTTTTAAGGGACTTTGAAAAAATTTCAACTGGCATTTTAACCATTTTTTGACGTGAAATTGTAAACATGTGGACATGGATTTTGAAAATTCTAGAGAGAATTTTAAAAGCTTCAAGAGAATTTCAACAATTTTGAGAGGGATTTGAAAAGTTTCAATGGGAATGGGAAGAATTGGGACAAAAATTGGAAAATTTTTAAGGGACTTTGAAAAAATTTCAACTGGAATTTTAGCCATTTTTTGATGTGAAATTGTAAACATGTGGCCATGGATTTTGAAAATTCTAGAGAGAATTTTAAAAGCTTCAAGAGAATTTCAACAATTTTGAGAGGGATTTGAAAAGTTTCAATGGGAATGGGAAGAATTGGGACAAAAATTGGAAAATTTTTAAGGGACTTTGAAAAAATTTCAACTGGAATTTTAGCCATATTTTGACGTGAAATTGTAAACATGTGGCCATGGATTTTGAAAATTCTAGAGAGAATTTTAAAAGCTTCAAGAGAATTTCAACAATTTTGAGAGGGATTTGAAAAGTTTCAATGGGAATGGGAAGAATTGGGACAAAAATTGGAAAATTTTTAAGGGACTTTGAAAAAATTTCAACTGGAATTTTAGCCATTTTTTGACGTGAAATTGTAAACATGTGGACATGGATTTTGAAAATTCTAGAGAGAATTTTAAAAGCTTCAACAGAATTTCAACAATTTTGAGAGGGATTTGAAAAGTTTCAATGGGAATGGGAAGAATTGGGACAAAAATTGGAAAACTTTTAAGGGACTTTGAAAAAATTTCAACTGGAATTTTAGCCATTTTTTTACGTGAAATTGTAAACATGTGGCCACGGATTTTGAAAATTCTAGAGAGAATTTTAAAAGCTTCAACAGAATTTCAACAATTTTGAGAGGGATTTGAAAAGTTTCAATGGGAATGGGAAGAATTGCGACAAAAATTGGAAAACTTTTAAGGGACTTTGAAAAAATTTCAACTGGCATTTTAACCATTTTTTGACGTGAAATTGTAAACATGTGGACATGGATTTTGAAAATTCTAGAGAGAATTTTAAAAGCTTCAAGAGAATTTCAACAATTTTGAGAGGGATTTGAAAAGTTTCAATGGGAATGGGAAGAATTGGGACAAAAATTGGAAAACTTTTAAGGGACTTTGAAAAAATTTCAACTGGAATTTTAGCAATTTTTTGACGTGAAATTGTAAACATGTGGCCACGGATTTTGAAAATTCTAGAGAGAATTTTAAAAGCTTCAACAGAATTTCAACAATTTTGAGAGGGATTTGAAAAGTTTCAATGGGAATGGGAAGAATTGGGACAAAAATTGGAAAACTTTTAAGGGACTTTGAAAAAATTTCAACTGGCATTTTAACCATTTTTTGACGTGAAATTGTAAACATGTGGACATGGATTTTGAAAATTCTAGAGAGAATTTTAAAAGCTTCAAGAGAATTTCAACAATTTTGAGAGGGATTTGAAAAGTTTCAATGGGAATGGGAAGAATTGGGACAAAAATTGGAAAATTTTTAAGGGACTTTGAAAAAATTTCAACTGGAATTTTAGCCATTTTTTGACGTGAAATTGTAAACATGTGGCCATGGATTTTGAAAATTCTAGAGAGAATTTTTAAAGCTTCAAGAGAATTTCAACAATTTTGAGAGGGATTTGAAAAGTTTCAATGGGAATGGGAAGAATTGGGACAAAAATTGGAAAAATTTAAGGGACTTTGAAAAAATTTCAACTGGAATTTTAGCCATTTTTTGACGTGAAATTGTAAACATGTGGCCATGGATTTTGAAAATTCTAGAGAGAATTTTAAAAGCTTCAACAGAATTTCAACAATTTTGAGAGGGATTTGAAAAGTTTCAATGGGAATGGGAAGAATTGGGACAAAAATTGGAAAATTTTTAAGGGACTTTGAAAAAATTTCAACTGGAATTTTAGCCATTTTTTGATGTGAAATTGTAAACATGTGGACATGGATTTTGAAAATTCTAGAGAGAATTTTAAAAGCTTCAACAGAATTTCAACAATTTTGAGAGGGATTTGAAAAGTTTCAATGGGAATGGGAAGAATTGGGACAAAAATTGGAAAACTTTTAAGGGACTTTGAAAAAATTTCAACTGGAATTTTAGCAATTTTTTGACGTGAAATTGTAAACATGTGGCCACGGATTTTAAAAATTCTAGAGAGAATTTTAAAAGCTTCAACAGAATTTCAACAATTTTGAGAGGGATTTGAAAAGTTTCAATGGGAATGGGAAGAATTGGGACAAAAATTGGAAAACTTTTAAGGGACTTTGAAAAAATTTCAACTGGCATTTTAACCATTTTTTGACGTGAAATTGTAAACATGTGGACATGGATTTTGAAAATTCTAGAGAGAATTTTAAAAGCTTCAAGAGAATTTCAACAATTTTGAGAGGGATTTGAAAAGTTTCAATGGGAATGGGAAGAATTGGGACAAAAATTGGAAAATTTTTAAGGGACTTTGAAAAAATTTCAACTGGAATTTTAGCCATTTTTTGACGTGAAATTGTAAACATGTGGCCATGGATTTTGAAAATTCTAGAGAGAATTTTAAAAGCTTCAAGAGAATTTCAACAATTTTGAGAGGGATTTGAAAAGTTTCAATGGGAATGGGAAGAATTGGGACAAAAATTGGAAAAATTTAAGGGACTTTGAAAAAATTTCAACTGGAATTTTAGCCATTTTTTGACGTGAAATTGTAAACATGTGGCCATGGATTTTGAAAATTCTAGAGAGAATTTTTAAAGCTTCAAGAGAATTTCAACAATTTTGAGAGGGATTTGAAAAGTTTCAATGGGAATGGGAAGAATTGGGACAAAAATTGGAAAATTTTTAAGGGACTTTGAAAAAATTTCAACTGGAATTTTAGCCATTTTTTTATGTGAAATTGTAAACATGTGGACATGGATTTCGAAAATTCTAGAGAGAATTTTAAAAGCTTCAAGAGAATTTCAACAATTTTGAGAGGGATTTGAAAAGTTTCAATGGGAATGGGAAGAATTGGGACAAAAATTGGAAAACTTTTAAGGGACTTTGAAAAAATTTCAACTGGAATTTTAGCCATTTTTTTATGTGAAATTGTAAACATGTGGACATGGATTTTGAAAATTCTAGAGAGAATTTTAAAAGCTTCAAGAGAATTTCAACAATTTTGAGAGGGATTTGAAAAGTTTCAATGGGAATGGGAAGAATTGGGACAAAAATTGGAAAACTTTTAAGGGACTTTGAAAAAATTTCAACTGGAATTTTAGCGATTTTTTGACGTGAAATTGTAAACATGTGGACATGGATTTTGAAAATTCTAGAGAGAATTTTTAAAGCTTCAACAGAATTTCAACAATTTTGAGAGGGATTTGAAAAGTTTCAATGGGAATGGGAAGAATTGGGACAAAAATTGGAAAATTTTTAAGGGACTTTGAAAAAATTTCAACTGGAATTTTAGCCATTTTTTGACGTCAAATTGTAAACATGTGGCCATGGATTTTGAAAATTCTAGAGAGAATTTTAAAAGCTTCAAGAGAATTTCAACAATTTTGAGAGGGATTTGAAAAGTTTCAATGGGAATGGGAAGAATTGGGACAAAAATTGGAAAATTTTTAAGGGACTTTGAAAAAATTTCAACTGGAATTTTAGCCATTTTTTGACGTGAAATTGTAAACATGTGGCCACGGATTTTGAAAATTCTAGAGAGAATTTTAAAAGCTTCAACAGAATTTCAACAATTTTGAGAGGGATTTGAAAAGTTTCAATGGGAATGGGAAGAATTGGGACAAAAATTGGAAAATTTTTAAGGGACTTTGAAAAAATTTCAACTGGAATTTTAGCCATTTTTTGACGTGAAATTGTAAACATGTGGCCATGGATTTTGAAAATTCTAGAGAGAATTTTAAAAGCTTCAAGAGAATTTCAACAATTTTGAGAGGGATTTGAAAAGTTTCAATGGGAATGGGAAGAATTGGGACAAAAATTGGAAAATTTTTAAGGGACTTTGAAAAAATTTCAACTGGAATTTTAGCCATTTTTTTACGTGAAATTGTAAACATGTGGCCATGGATTTTGAAAATTCTAGAGAGAATTTTAAAAGCTTCAACAGAATTTCAACAATTTTGAGAGGGATTTGAAAAGTTTCAATGGGAATGGGAAGAATTGGGACAAAAATTGGAAAATTTTTAAGGGACTTTGAAAAAATTTCAACTGGAATTTTAGCCATTTTTTGATGTGAAATTGTAAACATGTGGCCATGGATTTTGAAAATTCTAGAGAGAATTTTAAAAGCTTCAACAGAATTTCAACAATTTTGAGAGGGATTTGAAAAGTTTCAATGGGAATGGGAAGAATTGGGGCAAAAATTGGAAAACTTTTAAGGGACTTTGAAAAAATTTCAACTGGCATTTTAACCATTTTTTGACGTGAAATTGTAAACATGTGGACATGGATTTTGAAACTTCTAGAGAGAATTTTAAAAGCTTCAACAGAATTTCAACAATTTTGAGAGGGATTTGAAAAGTTTCAATGGGAATGGGAAGAATTGGGACAAAAATTGGAAAACTTTTAAGGGACTTTGAAAAAATTTCAACTGGCATTTTAACCATTTTTTGACGTGAAATTGTAAACATGTGGACATGGATTTTGAAAATTCTAGAGAGAATTTTAAAAGCTTCAAGAGAATTTCAACAATTTTGAGAGGGATTTGAAAAGTTTCAATGGGAATGGGAAGAATTGGGACAAAAATTGGAAAATTTTTAAGGGACTTTGAAAAAATTTCAACTGGAATTTTAGCAATTTTTTGACGTGAAATTGTAAACATGTGGCCACGGATTTTGAAAATTCTAGAGAGAACTTTAAAAGCTTCAACAGAATTTCAACAATTTTGAGAGGGATTTGAAAAGTTTCAATGGGAATGGGAAGAATTGGGACAAAAATTGGAAAATTTTTAAGGGACTTTGAAAAAATTTCAACTGGAATTTTAGCCATTTTTTGACGTCAAATTGTAAACATGTGGCCATGGATTTTGAAAATTCTAGAGAGAATTTTAAAAGCTTCAAGAGAATTTCAACAATTTTGAGAGGGATTTGAAAAGTTTCAATGGGAATGGGAAGAATTGGGACAAAAATTGGAAAATTTTTAAGGGACTTTGAAAAAATTTCAACTGGAATTTTAGCCATTTTTTGACGTGAAATTGTAAACATGTGGCCACGGATTTTGAAAATTCTAGAGAGAATTTTAAAAGCTTCAAGAGAATTTCAACAATTTTGAGAGGGATTTGAAAAGTTTCAATGGGAATGGGAAGAATTGGGACAAAAATTGGAAAATTTTTAAGGGACTTTGAAAAAATTTCAACTGGAATTTTAGCCATTTTTTGACGTGAAATTGTAAACATGTGGCCATGGATTTTGAAAATTCTAGAGAGAATTTTAAAAGCTTCAAGAGAATTTCAACAATTTTGAGAGGGATTTGAAAAGTTTCAATGGGAATGGGAAGAATTGGGACAAAAATTGGAAAATTTTTAAGGGACTTTGAAAAAATTTCAACTGGAATTTTAGCCATTTTTTTACGTGAAATTGTAAACATGTGGCCATGGATTTTGAAAATTCTAGAGAGAATTTTAAAAGCTTCAACAGAATTTCAACAATTTTGAGAGGGATTTGAAAAGTTTCAATGGGAATGGGAAGAATTGGGACAAAAATTGGAAAATTTTTAAGGGACTTTGAAAAAATTTCAACTGGAATTTTAGCCATTTTTTGATGTGAAATTGTAAACATGTGGCCATGGATTTTGAAAATTCTAGAGAGAATTTTAAAAGCTTCAACAGAATTTCAACAATTTTGAGAGGGATTTGAAAAGTTTCAATGGGAATGGGAAGAATTGGGGCAAAAATTGGAAAACTTTTAAGGGACTTTGAAAAAATTTCAACTGGCATTTTAACCATTTTTTGACGTGAAATTGTAAACATGTGGACATGGATTTTGAAACTTCTAGAGAGAATTTTAAAAGCTTCAACAGAATTTCAACAATTTTGAGAGGGATTTGAAAAGTTTCAATGGGAATGGGAAGAATTGGGACAAAAATTGGAAAACTTTTAAGGGACTTTGAAAAAATTTCAACTGGCATTTTAACCATTTTTTGACGTGAAATTGTAAACATGTGGACATGGATTTTGAAAATTCTAGAGAGAATTTTAAAAGCTTCAAGAGAATTTCAACAATTTTGAGAGGGATTTGAAAAGTTTCAATGGGAATGGGAAGAATTGGGACAAAAATTGGAAAATTTTTAAGGGACTTTGAAAAAATTTCAACTGGAATTTTAGCAATTTTTTGACGTGAAATTGTAAACATGTGGCCACGGATTTTGAAAATTCTAGAGAGAACTTTAAAAGCTTCAACAGAATTTCAACAATTTTGAGAGGGATTTGAAAAGTTTCAATGGGAATGGGAAGAATTGGGACAAAAATTGGAAAACTTTTAAGGGACTTTGAAAAAATTTCAACTGGCATTTTAACCATTTTTTGACGTGAAATTGTAAACATGTGGACATGGATTTTGAAAATTCTAGAGAGAATTTTAAAAGCTTCAAGAGAATTTCAACAATTTTGAGAGGGATTTGAAAAGTTTCAATGGGAATGGGAAGAATTGGGACAAAAATTGGAAAACTTTTAAGGGACTTTGAAAAAATTTCAACTGGCATTTTAACCATTTTTTGACGTGAAATTGTAAACATGTGGCCATGGATTTTGAAAATTCTAGAGAGAATTTTTAAAGCTTCAACAGAATTTCAACAATTTTGAGAGGGATTTGAAAAGTTTCAATGGGAATGGGAAGAATTGGGACAAAAATTGGAAAATTTTTAAGGGACTTTGAAAAAATTTCAACTGGAATTTTAGCCATTTTTTGACGTGAAATTGTAAACATGTGGCCATGGATTTTGAAAATTCTAGAGAGAATTTTAAAAGCTTCAAGAGAATTTCAACAATTTTGAGAGGGATTTGAAAAGTTTCAATGGGAATGGGAAGAATTGGGACAAAAATTGGTAAATTTTTAAGGGACTTTGAAAAAATTTCAACTGGAATTTTAGCCATTTTTTGACGTGAAATTGTAAACATGTGGCCACGGATTTTGAAAATTCTAGAGAGAATTTTAAAAGCTTCAACAGAATTTCAACAATTTTGAGAGGGATTTGAAAAGTTTCAATGGGAATGGGAAGAATTGGGACAAAAATTGGAAAATTTTTAAGGGACTTTGAAAAAATTTCAACTGGAATTTTAGCCATTTTTTGACGTGAAATTGTAAAC